>NW_003805171.1:195023-245596 GCF_000255335.2 Galendromus occidentalis | reverse complement strand
AGGTTCCGAAGCCCGGAAAGACTCATTCCCATTGATATCCGAACAAAATATCCCCGGATTTCGATGTAAATGGTGTTTTTTCCGGGTTTCGGAGCCTGCAGGGAAGGGGTATGAAGTGCAGGACAGCAGGGAAAAACGACTCGGGGTTGCTTCGGGGCTCGGAAACTTTCAGAAAAGCATGTCAAACCTGGTGATTGTCATTTTCAAAAAAGAATGTTTACTTGTGAGACATCCGGGCTCGCTGACGAGCGGAACTGCTGAACATCTGAATCTATCCGTCGATGTTCATCAAGTGGGTTATGATCCGGCTCGGCGATTTCCCCTTGAACCCCGAATTTCGAGAATCGTGGAAAATATCCTGTATCGATCTCGACTCCTCCTGATTAAATTTTAGTGAGGGGCCTCGAGGGATACACGTGTCTGTGTTAGTGACTGGAAGCTTGACTGTATTGGAAGAGTGAGCTGAGAATCAGGATGGCACAGTAGGAGATGCCGATCACGTGGATGACGAGTAGACAGATGGATCCGGCCGCTTATCTTCGACCATTCACTGGAGGTACAGCGGCAGTGGCTGATGCGTGGTTGAAAGAGTTGAACAAGGCAAGACGGATAGGCAGATGGACTCAACCCTACACCGAAAGCGTACTTTTCGCTAAGATGTCAGGGGCGGCGCGATACTGGCTTTTGAATCACGGGATTGAGTGCGGGACGTTCGAAGAATGGCAGGCAGCGTTCGAGAAGGTCTGCATCCCGAAGGAAAGAGAGCGGGAGTTGGTCGACGAATTCTACAGGGGCACTCAGGCCCAGGGCGAAGATGTGGAGGTGTATGCGCGGCGTATGGAAAACTTAGGACGAGGGCTGAACATCGAACTGAAGGGAATCAAGGGAGTTATACTCACGGGATTGCTCCCGGAGTATTCATCCATTCATATGAAGGGTGAAATAAACCGTGACCGTTCGCCCACTATAGCTGTTTTCCTTGTGCATGCTGATATCCCAGCCAAGTCCCCAACCGTATTCTTACAGACGGAACAGCCAACCCGAACATCGAGCGTGTTTGGGGCCCCCTGGACGGACGTCGTGTTCCGGCTCCTCATTGAAGCCTGATTTGTATTTCGCGGAAATCTCACGGTCGGAAGACCCGTCGTCTCAACGAGCACCTCTGTGGCCAGCTGAGGGACATTTGTGTCAACTCACCAGTGGTGAGTCTGATGATGATGATGATGAGTGCGATGAGCCGACAGCCTGCGGGGACGTGGATGGAGAACGGAAGTGACCTTCTTCGCTGGAAACGGGAAGCTGATCGCCCTCGGAATTCCAACGACATCCGGAGGTACCTGGCAGAGAGAGAAAAATACAGAACACGCTAGAATGAGGTGTTTTTCCCGAGCCAATCAGCGATCCCCGGTGAATATCCGTGCTGGTGGCAGCAGCGGCGGAAGCGGGACAATCCGCAGACGCGGAGCCTCCGGCCGCCGCGGAAAAATCATTGTTTGACTTACTCGTCACGAAGTAACAGCTAATATCAAGGTCAGCGCTGTTGGTGTTTTGGAGGAAGAAATATTCGTCATCCGTCAGCAGACCCCTTGTTATCGCACTGATGTTGACATGCGATGGCAAACTTCGTGCTTCTATGCGATTGGCTAAAGTTACGGTGTGGCCGAATAAACAGTAGCGTGGCATATGCACGCCGACTATTCCTGCCATGGCGGGCCCTGAGTGAATTCCGACCCTGATCTGGAGGATGAGCGTGAGGCCGGCTTGAGTTCAACAGATCGACAATAACGGGGGAATACCTATCAATCCCACGATTGGATATAGGGAGACTCCATTATCGACTTGAGCATATTTACGCACTTCGAGTTTGTGCCCTGGAACGGGCGAGTGGACTCTATGAGATATCGCGACCATTTCCAAACCCAGTCTCACTAATCGATCGGCGTGGTCCGCTGTGGCTTCCGGGACCCCGGAGACGACCATATACGCGTCCCCGATTGTTTCTACCTGTGGGTGTCATCGAATGTTATCTTTGGAATCGCAGGGAAATCTGCGATTCTCGTCATTCGAGGCAGGGAGCTATGAATCCTGGTTTAGCGTCCGTCCTGACCTACCTTGTACACTTGATGGATGTTGGTGAGGGCGTCGAATTGAACATAGAGACGATTCAACAAACGAATTATATCCATGGCTACGACTGCCTCGTTGCTGCAGAGAGCCGTGAAGCCAACAATGTCCGAAAACAGACAGGAAATCATTGGAAACTGCTCGGCTTCAACGGGGAGATCTTTCAGCAGACAATGAGCTACTTTGGCCGGAAATATTGAACAAATGAGATCCTCGGTGCGTTTTTTGTCGTCGCGCAGCTTCGTCTCGAGAACCTATCGATAGCAGCACAGGGTTAGCGCCGACCGAAGCTCTGACGAACGTCAAGCTTCGCGCGAACAAGCACGAGTCTCGAAGGAGGGGTCTTGTCCCCACGTTCTTCATATCTACCTTGAGATGGTTACTGGCCTCGTCCAGCTTTTCGACGAGCTCTCGCTCGCCTTTCTGATAATGCGACAAGAGGACGAGATCTTTCGAGGCGTCGTGCACGGAGAAATCTGAGAAGAACACTCCAAGCGCCGACATGTCCTCAATCTCGGTGAATCTCGGGGATGCGACGAAGATGAGTAAATCGCTTTCGGGCACCGAGATCATTTGACCCTTGAAGCGCACGGTTCCGCCCGTGGAGCCTTCAGGCTTTGTGTTAACCTGAAAAGGCTCCGGATTAGAAACTGAACACCGAAGAACAAAGACGGTTAGCTTCAGCACTCGCTAGAGCGCCTGTGTTTCGGGGACAACCTCCGAACTCCACTATCGAGAATTCCCAGAACGACAATTGCCGTTCACGACCGTAAGAACAGGGTCCGGACAAAGAGACCAGGAGTTTCGTGGACGGGATAGCTGTCAGAGCGCTTTCGCCCCGCTCTCCTACTGGTCGAATCCGTCCCGCTCTCAACGCGATTTCTGCCTGGAAAAACTCGCTCCCGCAAACAGGCAATCCTGTCCGTTCACACATCGCAACTTGCGACGATCGGTGAAGTTTGATCGCCAAGGGTTGTGGGCAAGTTTCCGGATCGCGCTACCTACCCGTCGACTTGCAGCTTCTTTCCGGAGTGTCGCAACAAATGCTTGATTGAGATAGTCGAGAATTGAGTCGAACGACACATCTAGAAGTGGTCGTGCGATGTTGAAGACGTCCGTCAGCTTCACACTAGGCGATGATAACACATCATCTCTGATCATCTCACGTAACGAGTCTCCTATCTCTAATATGGTCAGGTCCCTGCAATAATCAATCGAGTATCAGATAGCAGCCAACAGAGCCTGGAATGCACCGTGAGAGACCGCGCCTGCGTGTATCGACGCACGAGCTTCCTGAACTACACAGAGATCGTGCCTAGGCGATACGGAGCGACAGACGTCAACCTCGGACCGGATACGAAGCGATAGACGTCAACCTCTGACCGGATACGGTCGGGTCATATCCGCCCGAACGTTTCGTTTTCGTTCCCGATTCCTCCCCGTGCCCACGCACCGCATTCCCATCATTCCCTCCAGGGGGGGACAACTTGCGTCAGAGAGACTCATTTATCCCCTGGCATGGGGCGACATACAATAGAACGGAGTCACAGAAAAAGAATCGCAAACCGCTCTCTCCTCGTGCAAACGAAGGGGGGAACACACCACACGATTCGCGTGCTTCCTAGTCGAAGAGAGAAATGCTTTCTCCGGGCCAGAAGGGCAGGACGGGGCCCGCTCGCGCCCCTTTTCCCTCTCCGAGGAATCAATTTACCTCGAGTCAAAGCCTGTCCAAGCCTGGAAAATGAAAAATGAAACCCAAAGCCCAGAGAGGGAACCTCCGCTAGCTCTGGCGACGATTCACGCCAGTTGGTCGTGGTCGTGGAGACTTTATGATCAAGGGCGCTCATTTTTGACGGGAACATGACCTCGGACGCGGACAGCCCACGATAAAACATCGAGGAAACCGCGGAAATCGTTCGTTTCGCTTGTTAAGTCGCGGGGATTTCGGAAAAAAATGTTTTCCAAGGCACCAGGTCAATGCCTGAGCTCAGTTCCGTTCTGACATTAAGAGAAGTGCGGGCAAGCAATGCTTCACCAGAGATGCATTCGGTTCAGGCGGGGCTCATCCGACGAAGACGCTTCGGACTCGACAGAGCATGGGCTGCCGGGCTGGGATCGGGCGCAGGACCACCTTGACCTCCGAAGAGCTCAGGGGATCGGGAAAACGCGCGCCATGATTGGTTAAATCGCCCGTGCTATTTTTCCCGGCAGCTCTTTGGAGGGATCCATCTTCGAACCTGTCCGAACACGACACGTATTGCACCACGCGGAGGAACGTGGTCAGCTGTTACTCGCCGGAAGCCCCCCTCGGAAAAGGTAGTCATCCGCAAGCTTGGAGAGCGGAGATATTATCCGGATTGCGCTTGTTGGAGACGAAGCTCAGTCGAAAGAAAACACTGCGGTCGAAGGTGATCTGATCTGAGCTGATTTCCTCCGCCAGAGCTCTCCAATTGTGGGAGTTTCCTCGGAAGGCCTCCACGATAAGGCTATACGGAACGCAACTCCAAGAATCCACTCGCTTCGCACGGGAAATAGAAATCGTGAACGTCGCGGAGAAATTCACGAAAATAACGGAAATCGCTTGAGATCGCAATCTCCGAAAATTCCGCGACCTCAGCGACTTCCTCACAGCCCTAATTATGATTGACTTCAGACAGTAGAACCTCGTTGAAAGGCTCTTGAGGGGACCGGCCGAAACTGTCCGTTTTGTCCGAACTCCCCGTGCCCGGAGATTGGTTCTGAGACAGAATCGAGCTTGGAAATCATCGGGAGCACCGCTGCAGCCTGTTCTTCCGAGGCGTATTAGGGCAACGAACCTTTAAAGTCGGCAAATAGTCTATCGCCCTTGTTTTCCCTGTTCGCAAGTATAGGCCTCTCATAAGCGCTTCGATCAGCTATGGAGGGTACGGCACCGGGGCCTGGAGGTCAGTCTGTTATATCAAAAAAGTCCGTCGTTGGGTCCGCTATGGCCAAGTCGCCTAATATTGAGGATCCCATGGGCTTGTGCGAATCCGAGCAGTCGGTCCGTTGTGACCCAAAGTTCCTTATATCCCGGTCCGTTATGGGGAGGTTCTACTGGAGCGACTTTATCGTGGCATCGAGTCTCGAGTTTCGCTCTCATTCGCGCGAGAGGTCTCCATGCGCCTCCATTCGAAATCATAACCGCCCACTGAGCGAAGTTCCAAACGACCTCTCAATCGACTACGATGACAGCTCCATGAATGGAGTTGTGCGACAAAATTGTTGATTCTGCAGCCCGGATTGCGCATCCGCTTGTGCTTGATCACGAGGACGGAAATAAAAAAATTCCCGCCTCAGGGACGAATTGCGGTGCCTAGCGACCGAGGCCGGAAACACGAAAGATTGACTAGCTTACGAACGTCCTCCCCCCTCCGCAACCTTGTCCCGTGGGATCCCGAAATTGTGGGAGCTCATAATCAAGCGACGCATGCTGCCCGGAATTTGACTCCGTCGAGGCCGGAATGTTTCAATGTTTCCCGGACAAGACTGATGGGATCGAGTCAAGCGTCCCCGGAGAACCCCGCTCCACGGAGCCGGGATCATTCGGAGCCAGGGCTCTGCAGGGGTCTCTCCGGGATGAACGAGGAATCCCTTCGAGCCGTCATCAGGGTTTCGGTTCTGCGAGCGATCCGTAGCGGGCTGGCTTCCGTCGATGGAGAGATATTCCGGGCCTCTTCTGTACTTCTCCGCCATATCAGACCCCCCCCCGCCGATCGCTTCAGATCCCGTAAGAGCAATGTCCGGATAGATATGAAGAGACGATCGAAGAGCGGCGATACTCACCTATCGAACAGTGCGTGGAAGGGGAGTGCTGTACAAAGGGTTCGTGGAGAAATGCAGAGGTCCGAGGGTTGCTTGCTCAAATGGTCAGTGATATGTGCCGAAGCAAATGATGACCGCTTGCTCCTATTTCCACAACTGCTTCCTCCACTGCCGCGTCTCGCTGGCTCTGCTGCGGCCACCTGCAAAGTGTTGGCCTACACCGCTTATGACATTCACTGTTGCTTTCACCGGCATCGGAGCTAATCTATCCTAGCCTACTTCAAGCAAAGCTCATGTATATTTCGGCCCCTTCCGCCCGGAGCTCCGCTCCCTTTCACCTGCTTGACCCCTCTGCTCTCTCTCTGCTCTCTCTCTGCTCTCTCTCTGCTCTCTCTCTGCTCTCTCTCTGCTCTCTCTCTGCTCCCTCTCGGCTCCCTCTCTGCTCTCGCATGTGGTTTGCTCAGAGAATCAGCTTCCTGGCCAGCTGCTCACCAAGAACTATTCAAGATAGCTGCGTAGAGAAGGAGCCCACGACTACTCTCAGCTTACGCAATCTCTGGATGATAAACAGTCGAGATCCGCGTTCAGCATCGTGGGGACAGGAAAAGATTAGGCTTCACGCTGACGTCCCGGTCGGACGCATTCTTCCTTGCCTTCATTGACATTCCACGGAAAAAACGGTACCGAGCACGAGCCCTCCATTTTTTTTGAGCTTGCGTTTGCATGTAAGGCTCCGATTATTAGGAGCGGCACCCGGGGAATGGGAGTGCTCCTTTCGGCGATGTACACACGTTCGGCCGACTGAGTCTGCAGCGATTGCGCTTAGTATGCCTAGAGCTCCATGCAACTCCTGTGGTGCGAACACGGATTACTACTATGCAGTTACCTTGAGGAGTGAGTTATCCGAAATTTCCATTAGGAAATGATATCGCTCGCCGGCCTGCTCAAGCACCCGACAGATGCCGATGCTCACGTCGGTATCGAACAAGTCTCGAGCGATTGTCTTCACTAAGCCTCGCACTATGCCCTGGAGACCCTTCCGTGTCGAGTAGTAATGCAGGTGAATGGATCCGTTGGGGCCCGGAGTGACACGGAAGCTTGGTGCCTTCATGTTCGAATAGGACACGGTCACGTGGTCGTGCAGGTTATCGAGGTTGCTCAGGAAATCGGATAAGTTCGAGCCGAGAACTCGCAGCATTTTATCGTATCCTCGTTCGAGACAATAGCTGAGGAAATGGGAGCCAAGTTCCTCCAACAGGTCATCCGCGCACACACCTATAAACGGCGAAAATATATTTTTTCTCTCGTTACGTGTCTGTAGAGCTACTATTGTCGGAGCGGGCGGGAGTCCCATTCCTCGAGACCACGCTCCGGTGGGCCGTTGTGGCTCGAAAAGTCAATAATCACACGAGCTATCCGAGTGAAGAGTTGCCATTCGTTACCACGTGGCTCGAGTCTCGACGTCTGCACATCAAGTCTGGGTATTCGAAATTCCTTCGTGTTACTTGCGCTCTACGCCAGCTAGACTCACTGAGGGTTTCGCTGGCTGCCTGTACAAGCTTCAACAACATGTCGTCAGGGTACTGTTTGTGCAGGAGGAAGGACCCTCCGTGCAGCTTCACGTGACTTCTCCGACTGAAAATTGAGAAACAAAGAGGGTCATGATAACAGTCCGCATTGACGCAATGCGGGAATTCGTCGCATCGGGAGCTTCTCTCATTGAGAACTCTCGTGCTGGGATCGGCACGTACGGATTCACAGCCACGCGGATGTCTCTGCGAGCTCTGCAGGGGGGTAAGGACTCCGCAGTCCACATCGGCGTTTGACGCCGTATAAACATTGTGAACTCGATTCCAATGTGAGGACAAATTTATAGGGCCCAATCCATGGGACCCGGGGCGCCGAACGTAAAGAGAGACTCTCCACGGGCAGGGAAGAGCTTGGCATCCGCTCGAACCACTCTCAACCGACAATAATTTTACAGGTACCGGGGATCAATAAATTACTTTCAAGACGGAAAGATAGAATTTAATGGAAAATTATCATAGTTCTCACGATTCTCGGTCGCATGCATTAAGTTGGATATCACTTACAGAATTTTGAGCCACGTGTCTCTGTCATACTTGCTGACAATGAGCTCCTCCAGCGACAGACAGAAGAACCCATACTGGAACAGTACAAAATCCATGAAAATCGTCAGAACAATTATTCTTATTTTCCCTGCAGAGTATGCGATAGATAACGATTGTGATCATATGTAGGTAAATGAATAGACCTATTCCGGAAAGGACCTTCCCTGACGGTATCGAACCGCTCTCAATTGCTCCGCAAACCTTCCGAACCTCGACTGGAGCTTCCTCTTCGACAGTCTCCATACGCTTCCCTAAATCCCGGAGCAGACACCGTCCAACCCTAGACCTCTGGGGTCCTGATAGCCACGACTTGGACGATGGATCAACTTTCGAGCTCGCGATACTTTGCGAGTTTGCTTTTCTCCGCTGGACTCGCGACCGAACCAGGTATACGGGCCCAAGGACCATTGAGAATTATTCTCGGGGAATTATCCTGGCCGGAAAACGCGCTGAGACACCGCCCGGAATTCCGCTCGCGACCGACAGGTTCCTAATCTGTGAACAGACTTTCTCCTGCGGACCGGATTCCCTCACCGGAGGCAAACATCGTCACGTTCTCCCCACGAACTCTAAATACATAAGAACCCTGCTGTGCGGGGGATTCTGTCCGAGAGTCCAAGAGGTTTTTGCCGGGGGGAGCTACCCCCTTCCCAAGTCTGTCGGTCTCTCTCTTCCCTTCGCTAACATTCAAAAATGTATTATTCTGATACCGTCCTTCTAGAAAATTTCGCTTCGGGAACCCAGAAGCCTCGCCCGCTGCTGGGCTCTTCTCCCCCGCCGAGGCACAGGCGGTGAGGCGCCTTGTGTCGCCGAGACTACGGAAAAACACCGGAATCAGCTTGCGAATTATCTCCACCAGCAGTCGCGGAGATTCAAAAATCCTACCGAGATATCCCCACCGAGCCTGATGTCTTCGAATATCCGCGGAAGCAATCGCGCTCCCCCGCGGAATCCCTTACGATCAGACGCTCGATCTCGACTGATTCCATCAGCGCGACGGCGGAGCTTTTCCGCGACTGCAAGGTTTCTCTGGGGCCCGTGATCCCCAGCCGGAATCAACTGAATCCTCTCGCTCACCACAATTCGCTGCTGAAGCGAAACACAACCTTTCTCTCTGCGACTCCTCTGGCGTGAACGAAAAGAACGAGAATTTCTACCTGTCGCGGAATGAAATATTGTACTCGAGCGCGGAGCGTCCGACGATCTCGAAGAAATTCCGACGGCTTTCCCAGAAAAATGCACCAAGTCCTGGGGCACCGCGGTAATCGCGATTTGCACAACGATCGTCGCAAGGACTCCGGGTGGTGAATCCGGCGACCGCGGTGAATCGTTCCTTCGGCGGAGGGAGCATCTGTCTCATTGAGTCTCTGGATCCAACTTCAGTCAGATCGTGTCCCCGTCAGGTGAAATTCCGTCATGGAAAGCACATTCCAGCATCGACAATCTCAAGACGGATGTACTAAGGGGAGACTCCCGGCTGATTCGGAAAATGGAAAGAAACATTTGAACGAAGTTCTCGCCAGCGTTGCGGTGATCGTTGTGTCTGACTGACTGTGAGAGCCGTGGCGCATCTTCTGACCCTACCGCAAGGTAGGACAATTGAACTAAATCGAGACAAAAGGCTGCAGAAATTCAACATGCGTCCGCCCAAGATTCGGGGCACATTACTCGCTTGCAGCTCAGTTGGACGACGGCATCCTTGGAAGAAGAAGGGGGAAAACTATCAGCCGAATGCTCGCGCGGAAGGGCCATGAAGTCATGGATGTCGAACAAACCTTGGGTCACCTCCGTCCTTGATCTAAGCATGAGAAAAGAATGGGGCGTGGGGGACTCTGGAACTTAGAGTGCGATGCGCGGATTCTCTCCCGCAGGAACATGTCATGATGAGGGATGAGTAAGATACACTGAAAGTCGACCCTGTCAGACGCTGTACATGCGTTTGGATTCTTCTGTCAATCGTCTCATATCATGCTGGCCTTCTTGGAATCAGCTCTGGGAGAGAGAAGCTATCTACCCTCGAAAATAGGTAACGCAGAAATTTTGCTCTGATCATTCTGCGTCCGGCACCTCCCTCGAACCGAATCGTCGGAGAGTATCTGCGGTCAGCTCCTCAAAGCGTGCGTCCTCAGGTTCCTTGCGAGTTTGCTAAAGTAAGTATCGAAAGATGTCCGGAAGAGATTTCCCACCGCCATAGTTTGAGCAATCCGTCGACAATCTGGGCTGCGAGTGGGGCCTGATCGGTGAAATGCTACTTCACAATATGTATCAGGACCACTTCCGAAATATCGGTCGTCGGCAGCGACATCTCCGCTTCGGCACTCGTTCATTCCCCGAAACGCCGCCGCGCCGTATGCATCGAGAAAACACATGTCACGTCGCGACTTTGTTGAGTTTTCGAATCACCGAGAATTCCGGTCAGGAGGGCTCGCGTCCCAACGCATCGATCGCACCGACTGCAGCGAGCATCTCCGGAATGACGGAGGATTCGCGAGATAAAGGATTCCGGGTTCCGAGATGGATAGCCGGAACTGTGGGAATTTAGACTTCGCTGCCGCAAACTCCTGGAATCCCGTCAACTGCTAGTCGTCCTGGAAACCACCCCACTCAGGGGCTCACCGCTGGAATCCGGAATCCGGCCCTCATCGGAATCACTTGTCCGTCGTGACGTTCTGCAGGTGCAATTAGGAGTTCCTGGCTGTCGTCGTTGACGACGACGGTGGCAATACTTTAATGAGACGAGCACCAACACAGCAGACAAGCGGCCTGGACAGACACGAGAGAATCCGGAGGAGAAAATGACTCGAATAGTTCATCATTGGAGTGATGCCGCTGTGGCCTCCTCCACTAGGCCGTCTTCGCAAGTCATGCAGGCTCCCACGGGATTGTGATCGATAGTTATCGCCTTCATAAACTACCATATATGCACACATCGGCAGCCAGATCAGTATTTCCTACGGGTCGTCGCAAGGCGTGCAGTTTTATTTATGTTCAGAGAATGAGTGGCCCCTGGGATCCAGAGCGCCCCTATGGCTGGCGAGGGGCTCCTCCGTAGGACCAGCGACCGGGGGAAAAAATTCGACTGCGAGCGAAAGACGGTACGACTCCGTGAGGAACGAGTCCTAGCCTAGGCTCGAGGCAGGAGGAGTCAGGGACCGGGGACGCCAGATGCTTCCGATGCTGAGGCCGATCATTTCCTATGCATACGTGCTCCGATGTTTCAACGGATCTCCATCGGGCTAGGGTTATTGTCTGGCTCGGAATTTTCGTAAGCTGGATGCGTCCCTTTGCTCATCTGAACCTCTAGAAACCAGATGATGCGTCTCGCTCTTTTCCATCCAAAGATCCAGTCTAGGTCGATATCGCGGTTTTCACGATATCGATTTGTATTCTCGCGATTCCCCAAAGTGCGAAACCATTCCTTTCGTAAAAACGCTGTATGATCACATAACAGTCTTATGTCCCGGAAAAAAAGAAACATCTTTCCACGGAGCAGTTGTCCTTCGTGACAGTTCTCGATGATCGTAGAGCGGGGTAGGAGTATCGAGACATGCGTGTATCGTGACAGTGACCATCGGTTCGGCTGTAACAACAAAACGATCGACGATCCTCCCGCCCACAACGAGGACTTCGGACGAAACTTCTGTGAAAGAGTAGGGCTGCGCACGGGAGCCAGAGGGCAGACGGCGTCCGGGAACCGGCCGAGGCTTAGAACGATCATACTGTCGTAGCTCCGCCTGACAACGGCGGGAACGGCGATGCCAATGATGATGAGGGTGGCAAGTTACCCGAGAGGATCTCTCCACCTCATCGTGGGTACGTTTCGCGGCGTACCTCCACCGTCACCGCGCCGTCCTCTCGTGCGTCGAGCACCGCGTTCCTCGGTCTTGGCTTTTTTCTCCTTCTCTGCGAGAACCTCACGGTCCCTTGTCGCGCTGACAATCCGTTTGCTCAAGCTGTCGGAGAGGGAGGAATGTGTTTGAAAGATTGTTGACACACGCCCGGCGGCTGGAAGAAAAATGAAGGAGGAAGTTGTCCCAACGCCTTAGGTGAGCTCGCAGCTCAATCGCCCTACGCCTCAAACCAGCATTGGAAACTTCAAACACCGTTTTGCTTTGTCTCTCCTCTGCCCCACGCTCTTTCCTCCTGGGCCGATGCTGATCCCAAATCCCGACGCGGCTTGCGAAACAAAAGCATAGCAGATATATCTTGGAGGAAATCTTGAATGACGAATCAGCGACTCGTACGTGGAGCGTTCGCCGATGCTTTTGAATTTATTCTTGGAGATCTCGGGCGAGAGGCATGACCGATCGATGTCAGCCAGGAGTGCTCCCAGGCTGATTGAGCCCTTGCATAGCGGGATCATCCATTCGCCAGCTCGCAGCGGTCACACAAAAGTTGACTCCGTTTCGAGGAAAAATAGACGGATCTCAGCAGTATTTCGGCAAGTCGAATATCCATCTCCGATTGAGTCTGAGCTCGGCCCTCCGATCGGAGGAATCGTATCCGCGACTCACTCGGCTCACGACTCGAAAGGGGGTATATGTCATGACCTCGGGGCATTTCCGGTCAGAACCCGGAGATCATCGACAATGTAATCTGACCGAATGCATGATGGAGGTCTCCGTTCCTCTCGCTGAGCTCCGGTCCATCATCGCGACGCGACGATCTTTCCGAGGAATAACCCTTCCGCGCATATTTTCTCATCCATGGATACACCGATGAAACTCGAACGAACTTTTCCCAGACTTTGTTTCTCTTTTGAGTGTATACAGTGTGGCCTCAATGTAGCGATTCGTGATGTGATCATGGGACAAGTTATTTTTGTTCAACTCTCGAGGAACCGAATGTCTGCCCCAAATACACTCCGTCGTTCCGATGTATGGCTCGAGATCTCATCGTGGCTGGCGATTTTCCCTGAAGGAGCGGAG
Organism: Galendromus occidentalis; assembly: GCF_000255335.2. Lineage (NCBI taxonomy): Eukaryota > Metazoa > Arthropoda > Arachnida > Mesostigmata > Phytoseiidae > Galendromus > Galendromus occidentalis. The sequence continues at coordinate 232,629 of NW_003805171.1, read as the reverse complement.
GAAAATGTAAGCCGAAGTACCTCCTGGGGTCCTCGCCGGATATGTCCGCATAAGCGCCAGAGAATGTGGGATATTGCTATCGCTCGAGTCCAAAGATATGAAAGCGAGACGAAAACTTGTAGGACGAAGGTGGCATCCTGATATGTATGTTCAGGGCCGAATTCCACGCATTCTTCTGGAAATTAGAGCTCATCGAGAAGCTCAGTCCTATGTCATTGCTCGAGCTCAACGAGAATACTCAGAGGCGAACAAGCTCAAGGTGTACAAATCGGGACACAGGTATCTCCGGAGCGTGATTAATTCACCCAGACGCTGCCATCGAGTCATCTCAATTGGATCGTTCATGAGCCGAGCTTGGGATGTGTCCTACAGCTCGCTTCCTCCGAGGGGCGCTCATCATTCAGCTAATGACACCCTTCTGTTGTACCTGAGAGGGAGAACGACTTTCCGGAATAGCACATGAAGATCCTCGACCGGAAACGAATCCAGGGGGTCTGTGCCATCAGGAAAGCTCATCATAATCTTCCGAGAAATAGATTATTTATAGATACAGTAGCCATGAGGACGCTTCGCGCCCTCACGGCTAGATTGCCCGTCTGCCGGATGCGATGCTCTTGGAGCCCCGAGCGAGTTTGTCGAGAGCTGTCGAAAGAAAGCACAGATCACGGACAACCACTGCTTAGATTTCTCGTACTTGTCGCTGAATATCTTGAAGAATGTGCGCAGTCCGCGCGTGAGTCTCAACGTTCTTTTTGTCGAAGTCGTTCGCAACGGGAACGGAGGAACTCCGATTGGAGTTCGGAAAGATACATGGACGCAGAGTCGGACTCTCCCATCGCTGCCATGGAGCAGGAGAAATGAAAACAGGTGAAATATATGGGCATAATCTAACGGATACACTACAGAATTGTGCAAGACATAATCTCCTTGTAAAATAATTTTGGAAAGCATTACGTTCGATTTCGTAGCTCTCGATCCCTATGGAAACGCGAAGGGAGATGTCTCCATAACTTCACAGAGTCGGGCGCTCCGAATAACATGACACGATGCGAAGGAACATGGTAGGATGCGAAGGGATATGGAACCTATGCAGTGCTGTCAAGCAAGCTCTGGAAGGCGATGAGCTCCTGAGGCAGTCAGGAAAAAAATCTATTGGAACACTCGATACGCTGCTGTGCCGTCATTTGAATCGTGCGATTGTCGCCGGAGCAATCGTAATATCATTTGAAGATATTTCAAAGACTCTGCGTGCGATCTCGGAGTTAACGGCTCATCGCGTAATGCAGAGCGAGCGGTCCTCATAGTTTCGCTGACTCGGGCGCTCGGGATACCATGAATGACAACATGGCTCTCATGCGATGCTGACTCGAGAGCTCCGGGAGTCCGGGAGTAGCTCCTGAGGCTGGAGGGAATGGAGCCCATTGGTATCCCCTGATCACCCCGATCAGCATTCGATCACCCCGATCATGCTCACTTCGAGGCTGCTGCGTCGTCTTTCGAATCGCGTCGTGGCGCAACGGTCGGGGCATCATGTGGAGAAAGCTAGTGGAGAGAGCTAAATTTCCGGAATAACTTGAGAATGATGCCATTGATCGAGTGGAAAATTGCTCGTCATTTTCGGTACGGTGACGGACCGACATTACCGCTTCATTCTATAGGGGGATAGGGGGATAGTTCCCGGATGTGAGCTCTTGTGATCCTTTATTTGCGTAGGTGATACGGGGAATGTCGTCGGAGCTTTGGACCAATAATAGTCTCTATGTCTGGAGAGACCCCGTCCCGTCCGGAGCGATTGTGCTCGGATGCTGAGCAGGGGCGCACAACGATTTTTTTTTGAGGGGTAGGGGGGGGGCGATTCGAGTCTTCTGGTGGGGGCAGACGACCGAGACTACGACGCGCCTCCTCGAGGTCCGTGCTCTACCATTATGACCGGAAAATTCTGAGCCCTGACCCCCTTGCCTCTTGAACGCGCGCCTCTTGATCTCATCAGGCTCGCGTCAAAATACGCGAGAAGAGTGACTGATGGAGATTTTCAGTTTCCAGATCTGGAGCGTTACCGTCTATGGTTTCCTCCGTCAGGCAGGCGATCCTGTTCGAGGACAATAATTATGACTTGGTCGCGAGTCGCGACTATTGGCCTATACGTGGCCGGCCCTTTCCTCCACTCGATTGCGAAACCAGTACCTTACGAATCCACTCCGCAACCTGGGATCGACCACGGTCCCAGTCCATCGGTAGCCTTCTGTGCGAATCTGAGAAACATCGTGTCTACAAATGCCTGGGTACCGAATCTCGCCGATGAATGATGCTGAAGTTCCTGATTCTTAGCCAACGGAGCTTCAAAACTTCGCGGTCCTCGGGAGGACATTTGGGGGGGCGTTTTCTGGATTCCGAGTTGTCGCTCCAAGATCCTTCCTCAGTAAGAGATGTGTATGTGTGGCTCAGCCTCGATGTCAGGACGAAAATGTCAGTCCGTTCGCAGCGTCGGCTTTTCCGCCGCAGGATCCACATCGACGATAGTGCAATGAGTTTCCTCAAGGTTGGTAACCGCGGTCGCAAAGCTGTTCGCACATAAAATGAAGTGTTATTCTCTGTTTTCTCCTTCATTGCGTTGAACTCTGGAAGCCGCGAGGGCTCTCCGCTCTCCTTGTTATGGAGTTGCCGTCGGACTCGAGCAAGTAGCGACTTGCGGCTTATGATCCCACATTGTTGCTTCTTCATGTCTGGGCGCTTTTCTACTTTTTTTTTCTCCTCATTTCCCCTGTAAGGCGGTTCTTACGTCGAGACGTTCAAACTAAGAATGCTCGAGACTGTTCGTCCACCAAAAACGTCAAGACGGAGCAGAAATTAAATTACACCTCGTTCGACACATCTTTTGTTGGCGACTTTAAATCCTGGAAGGAAAATCAGATAGGCGCATGTAATGGTCCGCTGTTTTGCCGGACGCTGAAGCCGCCATTTAAGGACTCCAAGTTTGCCTCGACCCGAGGGCCCTCACCGGGTGTTTCTCAACTGGGGGCACGGGCCGACATTTTCACGAGCATTCGGAGCATTGCGGGGAAATTCTCACCGAGCTTCTCCATGGGAGATGAACTATCAGAGTTCACGTTGCGGGCGGATCGTTGAGATTCCCAGAGAGAGTCCGAAAAATCGTCGGGGGCGAAGCGACGCCGATTCGAAATAGAAAAGAGAAAGTAGTGGGAAATAGACGAAATGAGAGAGGACGGATCTCACTTCGAAGGGCCCTCGACTTCTATCTCGACATCTGGGTGCCCCGGCCTGAGCTCCAGACTCACTCACTAACTCCGCTCAAGGAAGTCTGGCACGCGTACTCGGAGAGGGGAAAAGCACCGTAACTTTTTCAGATATTGCATTTCAGATACAGGCGGTCGCGAACCCTGAGGCCTGCACACCCTCGCCTCATCTCGCATCTTTTCTTCATTCCGGAGATTCTCTTCAAAAACGGCTCCTTGAGACGCAGACGTTGGCGCTTGATTTCGAAGCTTCCCGATCCCATATCCCTCTGACAGTCGCGACGCCTCCGTTGACGACGTCAGAAGAGGCGGCAACAAACGCCCCCACCCGCGGCGACGGACCGACGAACGAGTTCCGAAGCTCGTCTGGCGGGTCTGCGCCCTGCGGCTGAGAGTCTCGGAGCCTCGATGATCATCCGCACATAGCTGCCGCTTGGAAAACCAACCATGAGCAAACGTTCGCGGAACTCGAGCGGAATTTCAGACCACTATGATTTTCCCTTCTTGAGTTCCCCTCGCATCTGAGTGGGAACAACCCCATGAGCCAATCCGTCTCTCCCGACTTCCAGCACGGAGGGGAGAAAATCTCTCGCCAGGCGTGCAGCTATAAAAACATGAGGGGGTCAAGAACCTGACCGCTCGGCGCTCGATAGATCCCCCGGAAAGCCTCGTGAAGGGAGCCGAACTTGTAATTAAATGACGGCAGGAAAGTCTTCGAGGCACAAGGGAAAATCTCTGCTCCGCAAGCGGTTCGAGTTGTCGGGCTCCCGAACTTTGAATCAGAATGGCCTTGACTCGGCCAAGTTCCGGAGAGATTTCGACCCGACGCATCTGATCGAGGGCCGTCTCTCGTTCTGCGCTGCTCCGGCTGAGTGGTTCGATTGCGGCCAGGAGTGAATGTGATTCCTCACGTGAAATCTCAAGACCATCCGGAGACGGATCGTCCTGGTCCAATCACGCTTATAAGTTGGAAAGAGATACAACCTGAAAATAATCTCTAGAGCGATCGAATCACGCCCCGAAAACTGCTCTCATGATCCCCCGGCCGTCTTCGACAGAATATACGTGGATCACCATGGGAGGGATATGAGAATAGATCGAGTCGAGTGGGGCTCGTTGTATCATGCATCAATGGAAAGGAAGTGTCGAGATTATTGCCTCTACGAGCGAACACATCCGGAAAAATATAAGCCCCTTCCGATCAATTCTCAATTCTGGCTCGTCGAAACTCCTCTGCCCGCCATATCTGATAACTCCGCTGAACTCCATCCATGAGAACTTCGACGTCAGCCCGGCTAAGGATGTCTTCCTCAATCACGTCTTTTGTCTACGAGTCAGCGCTGCCGAGCGCTCCGGCCAAGAGCGATTCCCGGCTCCGCTTTGAATCTCTCGGATTGCTCAAGCTCCGAATGTTTGCTCGAGAGCGGAACCTCGCTGTGAAGACTAGGGACGAGACAGAAATGTAGCCAATGTGAGTAGGCTGGAAGTCACGTATCGTGGCAACAGCCGGCCGCTTCATCAGATGATTCGTATTGGATTCAGAAGAGCGTTTGTAGGAACTTTCCCGTTCTATTTCCGATCCCGCTAGTGCGTTCCAATATAAACTTCACAGCTGACTGGTCGGGGAATCGGCGATTTGGACGGGAATGATAATGAGAGAAGCGAGCGGCAGAAGGAGGAAATATAATTCGACCATGCCGAGAGATGCGCAAGATTCGCTCCAGTCCAGTGGTCAGAGAGCGGGAATTTTTTCTTCTCAGAATATGCCGTTGCCCTCGGAAATTCGGTCGCTCCTACTTTCGAATGAGCTCGGGCATATTTCCCATGGTTATGCTCTCGGCGCACCGAGCTCAAGATGGGCACCGGAAGCCCTCATCGCGAGAGTCGCGACGGTATCACACCGTACAGAAATCCTAGGTGGAACATTTCAACTTTTGGCTCTGATATCGGATCAAATCCGATGAGGGATCATGCGCGCGAATTTTCCGATACAGGCGCTGCTCATGCCTCAGCGGGGCACCGATAGGAGACGATCTGTACTATTACTCCTATCACCTGGAATATTTTTCCATCACAGGGAACCCGAGGGAAAGGTACTTTCTTCGTACGGCTATTTTGAATATTCGATGCGATTCCCTCCCGAAGCGCCGCTGCGCGAAGATTTCGAAGAATCCATTACTCAAATTCTAGGAAAAAGGAGTGAATCTCAGAACTCCGGGGCACGGTTCTTACTCGGAACCGAAACGTCGGCTCCGCGGTGACGATTTGTCAGCACCTCCCCCCGAGGGAGGCTTAGTCGGGCGCGTCGGCAACCCGATCTGATCCATCGTTCCGAATCATCGCGGGAAGGTTGTGAAGGGAGTGTCTACGGCCAGGACTCGAGACTGGCAGAATCTCGAATCATCTGTATCTCATCGGTCGCGAACCAAAGAGCTCCAGGCGACATACGCCAGGTGATGGTAGTTCCCGGAGATTCTCTCATGAGCGGGGAGCAGACCCCATGTCTCAGATCTCTTTATCAGAGAGTAGCCCCCAAGGGAATGAGCCCACCACTGATACTAATAATTCAAGGATGATATAGTTTCGGAGGAAAAGTGAATGAAAATCGAGGTGATGGACGTAGCCCTGCCGGGAACTGAGGAAGGCAAGGTGTCTTGCTGCCACCTCCGCGGCAAATAAATCTTTCAAGCTTTCCTCGTCTCCGTAATCCGAAAACATCGAACGGCGTTAGGCCTTGAGCCGAGTGCCAGGAGAAAGGTCCTCCAGACTTGGGCTGTCTCGCTCGACCGACTTACAGAAGTAGCGAAGAGAGAGCGATCTGATTGAATCCATCGGTCGCCCATTTGGCGAGAGCCAGACCCTTCGCTATCCGCCGGAGGGAATGGGTCGATATTGCGGATTGGATCATTGTGCTCATACCTGCCGAGGGGAGCCAGGGACCGTTCCCACGATCTGTTTGCGCGAAACGACGGGGATCGCGAGAGCAGGATGCCGCACTCAGAGAAACAGCAGAAACCATATTTTCACCGTTTCCGCGACCATCTCCGGTCGCATACCTCGTCTGTGTAAACAAGATACATTTGCGACATTACCCCGTGGTCTCCTTCCGTCATTTCACCAGGATTCGCCACGTTTTTTGCCGACGCATGGACTCAGTATGAGAGTATTGCTTGCTCCCGAGCCTGTTTTTCTTGCAGAAAGTTGACATCGACGACCTTCCAAACGTCTTTCGAATGAAACGCCGTTCTTGGCGCAGGTACGAGAATGTGTCCCCGCGGCTATTTACTGTGGGAACTCCAAACGCACGAAGTTGAACCTTTTGATAATTTCCGCCACTCCTCAGAAAATCTACGCCTTTTTCTGCTCCCTGGTCATTCGGCGTTGGCGGTTATCAGGAAAATAAATTTTCCCCGTTCTGTTCTCCGCGTGTCAACCGCGTGGTCGTTCACGGATCCTCGTCCCGCTCGAGAGGAAGGAACATTGGCGCTTTTCGCTTGACCATCTGGTCAGGGAATGCCGTTTTTTTTCCCATTCCCCGTGTCTTATATTTCGCTCAGAATTCGGGCCTTCGGACGGGGCTTTCTGGCGTATCGGAATTGCTCCATTGGTGTCGGAAGGCATCTGTTCCCTTGAATGGCCGTGTATATCTTTCTGTGGAGGGGAACAAATCGAGGATTCCCGCTTCACCGCAAATCCGAGTCTGACAGCAACGACCACATCTTGCCGCTCGGGACAGTTTTCGATTTTTTCGTCGCGCTCAGCGGAGGGGAGCTGCAATGATGTAGGCCTTGCAAGCTCCATCTCCCCCGGAGGTCTCTGAATGTCTTGCGATTCGTTGAATCTGCATTCACTCAAAGTCATAAATAATCGAGGGAAAATATTATCTTACCATATTCTGGCTACGAAGGCGATGCACTCAACATCATCCCGGACTCAACTGGAAGAAAATGGCGATATCAGTTAAAATTGATGACGGATGACCTTGATCGTTTTCACAGATCTATCAGATGAGTGAGCATTAGCGTTTTCTTGTCATGGTCCTGGTCTCCTCCGGGGAACCACCCGTGTCTCAAAAATGCAAGCCATCCGCACAAGAGGAGATACATGATTCGTTTCGCGCACTTTCTCTGTTTTCTCTTGGGGAAGTGCCGTGGACAAATGCCATTGAGCGAAACATACAGCCGCGGGAGATTAAGGTTCGTACGCGATCATTTCTGCCGGCGAGTTCGATCGAACTTGGACCACCTCCCGATCGAGCATCATTGAACCCCGAATGTAAGCCGAGCCAAACACTCGTTCATCTCGTTTAGACCGGTGGCGACCATCGCACTTGAAAGCTTGATTTGGATGAACATAACATTTAAGGGACTCAGGTACATTGCCCGAGATACTCAAGCTTTACCCCCGTTGGTGATCACATTTTCGGAATGACTCGACTTAGCTATCTATAATCTGAGGCCGAAGCCCCCGGCCGGGAAGTTTTTCATCTTGGGGAGCATCTTCGAATCGAGCGACTCCATTTCGAAAGGCTCATGTCGGCTGATTGAGAGCGACTCTCGAGATCTTTCGAGTTGTAATACAAGAATTCCGCGCGGGAGTGGAGCGCAGAAATCGAGAAATCAGCGCAGCCCGAGCAGAAGCTTTCGAATCGATGGGATTGACCCTTCGTCGAAATCCTTCCGATGACTGGATTTGAAACTCCAGCGGCTTCTCCTGCGGAAATTTTAGAAACCGATAGTCTCGTACAGGGATCATTATTTCACCCCGTCTTCTGCTCGAAGACGGTGTACAGGATTTGTGAGACCTGTTCTCATCGCGGGGAGAGTCTCCATAAGCCGCTGATCTCGGCATGTGTTTCCTTTGTCACCGACCAAACCGGACCTGAATATGTGATTCGACGGCACAGCTGTGGGGCCCCCAATGCACGCCGTGGAATTGGTTCGACCCGTCCTTTCAGACCTACAGACTGGAGATTTCCGCACAGTAAGAATTCACATCGCCGTACGGCTAGGCGCCGCAGCCACCGTCTCGCCGAGAGTCTGCGTCCGACTACGAGACGCAAAAGTCACACGGTACTGGAGCACCATCCAGCTGAAGCAGTCGGGGAGTGGCGGGCGTGGATGCCCCATCTTTGCGTCATGGAATTTGCAAAATAGAAAAGGTTCGAAGTCTGTATTGCCTCCCGAACTTTGGGAGGCTCGAGAGGAATTGATGAGCGACTCGTCGAGGGAGCTTCGGAGGCTCGTCCTCCGAGGGTTTTTCTACGTGAACAAAGAGCTGCGTCCCTGCCACGCAAGGGCTGTACGTGACTGGGATTGAAGCTGGCACAGTTCATGTGCCTCGCAATTGACGTCTAGTACCCGGTAGCGGAGTGAAACTCGAGAGCGAGGTTCCTTTGAAATTTTTCGTGGATTTGAGCGCTGCTCCCCTGCACCTGGAGTTTCTCTCTCAGCCTTTCAGGCTTACGACTTCAGGAGAGCAGCTGTAGGATAAAGACCTCAGAAGACGTACCGAGTCCTTCCCCGGATTCAGGAGGCCGCTCCGAGGCTCTCCCGAACGCTTTCGGTCGTCCTCGGGGAGGAGCTCGGTCGCGAACGGACACTTGAGACCACCGTAGTCATTTGGACGGACTTCCCCTGCTCTAGGAACAGAATCAGCATCAATGGTTCGCAGATCGAAATTCTATCTCATGAAGCTCGGGCTCCGGCTTATAAATCCACTATGCTGCAACACCGAAGTTCCCCCCGAACGAGCGGCAAAGTTGGGATGGAATCTACACTTTGTTTCTCGCTGATTGATCTAGAGGTCGTTGGATGAATAATTTCCCGACTCGCCCCAGCGGTCGATTCCTGCGGAAAGGCAAGTTCTGAACGCTCTCCGTGGACCGAGGCTCGAGCTGTGAGGGAACGTGAATAGACCGCTCGCTCTTATCTGGACGGGGCGTTCTGGAGCTGGGTGGAATTCATGAAATTGTTGAACACACGCTGTCACACCCACGAGCGTGGAATAGCGACGAGCTGATGATGTGACCTTGGGACGAGTCACAAATAGTCTCTTGGGTGAGCAGGCTGCGGAATATTACGCGGTCTGTGAGCGGTCGGCTGGAATGAAAACCAAGCGCAATCGCTCCGATTGGCATGCTTCCCGATCGATCTGGGACAGAAGTATCATCAGGGAGAATGCGAGACGCCGGCGATCGCAGAGGGGTTAGGTGGTCGAGCGTGAACGTCGCTCTCATAATTTGTACTTGAGGCGCTCTCGCCCCCCCCCCCCGCGGCTCGCCGGTGTTTTTAATTGAGAATAATTATCTCCGTCGACAACTGGCAGCGCAACTGCTTGGTGAGTAGTTTTCGGAGTACCTCAATATATACGTTATCTCTAGGAGATCGGACGAGAAGTTCGAACCGCTCCGCGGATGGATCCTCGACTGCAGTGCCCTTCGGGACGTACACGGAACGTAACGAGGGATATGCGAGACTGTTAGTGTGCGGTCGCTGTCTTCGTTTGCTCTGATCCGAAGCAACCCCATTGGACCCAGAATCCCTCGACTCGAGAATCCTCCCAGCTCAGAACGATCCGATCGTTATCGAAAGGCTTCCCCACCAGTGATGGGATGAGTGGTTCATCGCTCGGGAATTCCCACTTCGACTGCCTCGGGAATTGGTTGCTCGTGTCAACAAAAAACAGACAACTCCATAATTCCGGGAAGCTCCTCCTCCCAAGCGGCCGCTTTGAGCTCCTACAAAAACATAGGATTTCCTCTACTGGTCTGGCTCGGCGAGCAATTCTTCATTAGGGCCCTCCGAACTCGGAAATACTGTTTTTCGCGTCCCAATGATTCACAAGCTTAGTTGGTCATCCTGTCGACTGGCCATCCGATACTTTCGCCTCCGATGAAAAATACCGACCTCATTGGAAGAAAATCTTCTGCGGTCGATCGAGTGCCTCATATTCAATGCAAAAGGAGATATAGCCGATCAATGCATGCAGATTGGCAAGGTTGAGAGATATATAATGGACATCGACGCTTCCGGAATACGTACAGGACTTTCGGGAGGTCTGTTGAGATCTACCACTTCGATAAAATCATTCGGACGAGAATACGGCCGTAATGATTGCTGAATATTGTCAATAAATGAGCACATGGACTCATACAGTCAGGGAGAGCTCAGCGAGTCTCTGCAGCGTGTGTCGAATTCTGATTCCGCGCCGCCAGGAGACAAGAGTCATTCAGAGACGTTAAGCGAATCTAGGATTGGACCCGAAGCTCTATCACTCGGGGAGAATCTTCCGTCATAAGATTAAATTCGTTTTGGCGGAATTTTTTGTGCAGGGATCACTGATTGAGATTGCTTTTCTCGGGATGAGAGAATCAGCCCTCGAAAGACGCTCGACATCCATCTCCTGTTCTGATTCGGAGCTTTGCGATTGCTTTCATAGCTCCGATTCCCCGCGGAACTTCAGGAGCTTCTGGACGATTCCCCGGGAAGACTTGAGGTTCTTCGAGCGCTCACGTTCGCGCAACCCTCTCTGCTACATTCTTCCACAAGCAACTAATCGTACGAAGCAAGCGAGCGAGCAACTGCTCGAGCGAGACGACAAGATCAGTGGGAGCGGAATTCGCTTTCTGAGGTTTCACAGGAGCTCTCAGAGTCGAGATAAGGCCGTACATGGTATAAGCTATCGAGGAAAATCTTTTCTCCCAGCGGCAGAGAATGGAGCGCCGAGTCTGAACGCGCGACGGCTGAACGGGCGAGGAGGCACCTCTGTCGCTCTTCCCAATCGTGAGATTTATCGTCTTGACGCAGCTTCTTGAAACCCACGTTCCCGGCAACTCCGCGATTCTTCCCCGTCAGCGGCGGAATGCGGTTCCGGCCGGCCAGCCGCCCGGCCTGCTCGCCCCTCAGACTCACTTGTCTGCGCGTCTCACACTGGCCTCTGCGAGAATTTGCTCGCTATGCATACATGTGTCGCGCACACTATCGCGAGTCAAGCTTCTGCGCGGGGTCAACGGGTACTTTGAATTTCCAACTCAGGCTCCTGCGAATCCGAAATCGACTTCCACTTGTTTCCAGACGCGAGAGTTGTCTGCGCGCGAAAGCAGAGCGTTCGGAAAGCTTCGATGCATCCTGGTCATCGAGATGATCTCTCTCACAAGGCTTTATTATCCTTCTTCATCATTTGACTAAATGTGCTCAATCTAGAGTTCGGGGGCGCAATAGCTGAGCACTGATGTAGGCAGAAAGCTACAATGTCTTTTTAAGGCGGCTGTTGCCGCATTGTCATGACGTTTGGGCGCAGAAGGGAATTTTTATGCACAAGCCGACATAAAAATTAATGATGTTGCTTGGAACGTGGCCATCCAGCATCACCAGTCCGAGGGAAGTTTCACACCATTTCGCACCTTCGAGAAGACCGATGACGTCGAGGCATTGCAACGGGGCGGAACGCTTGAATACTTAGGAATATACCATTGAGCCTAATGAAATTCTTAGAAGTTCTTGACCGTCTTCGGGGCTTTGCGACGGGCAGGGGCTCACTCAGTGTGTCGGAGACTCTGGTCGACGGCCTAAATAATGATAGCAACGGAAATAGCACGCGTCAAGCGAGTATTCTCTGTCTGCGGACTTGACCAGAGGGGAGATTTCTGCCCTACGAGAGGAGTTGTAAATGCAGATGAATTATCCGAATTCATTCGGATTTCCACCAAGAAAAGTGGAAATGATCTCTCTGCAATTCAGCGGAGAGAAATGATCCCCTCCGATAAATCGAACCGGCGGTTCCTCCGCGAGTTTTAATCGAAATTCCGGACGGTTTCCGACAAACTTCACGAGCCTTCGAGGCGGCCACTAAGCGTCCGGCTGACGGGGGATATCCGAGGCAGTGATCCTCAGTTTTCGGGCGCCACCGAGCCCTTGAGACCCGGAGTCTTTCTGGTTAAGCGCGGGGAAGAGAATCGAACTGTTACCATTGGTAGTTACCTGGTAGTTGGAGATCCTCAACTAAACCAATCATACTCGTTCCCGGAAGGCTCGCTGTGTCGAGGACGCGGAATCTCCGCGGGGAGCTCCTATCCAGTATCACGGTCCGAGTTTGAATTCCGAGTTGGAACTTTCGCGATTGCCTTCAGAAACAGACTTAAATCGCTTTCGGAATGAATAATTCCCGACTCAGGTTTGGCTGACGGAAATTATCCTTGATCTACGGAAGTGTTCGGCAGATGAGTACTTTCAAGGGAATACTCTTTCTCGAAGGCCGGAAGTGAATAAGTTGATCCGAAGTTGCGCATTCCGGCCATTGACGGTGTAGAACGAGAAATTCCGCGGTCGGATCCGCGGCAGAGCGGAGGGAAGCTCCAGATAGAGAAAACCGTAGCTGCTGGCGGGAGCTTGGTTCGCCGGTGGAATTCGCTAGGACAGGACGCTCCGCGGGAGATGAATGTTCCACGACACACGCGTTCGAGGACGCACCGACACGCAGTGTACGCTCTCGTACCGCGAGCGGCCGATGATAAGATGATATAACGGAATGATGAGAATACGACGCGCCAAAACACTTCAATATTATGCCTGCGAGTCTTAGTGGGGTTTCGGCCCTCGGCGCTCAAGGGGTTGAACAAGCACATCCGCAGCCAACGGACCGACACATCGACGGTACCATTCCAGTTGGAAAATAAATTCTCAAGCTGCCTAGCACAGTTCCATCTGACTACAGCGAGTCGAGCCCCATCTTTAGGCTCTGCTCCTATTATTATTGATCGCGCCAGCGGAGTCCAATGACCTCTCGCCTCACCGGGGCTGATCTCTGACTCCACTATATCTTCAATTTACTCTGTGGAAGCAACGTGCTCAAGCCTCACGCTCTCGTCACGACGAAACCGTCGAGCCGAACATCAGAATGTTCGATAGATAGATAATAATTATTCCTACCAACGAGTGAACGGCACTCCCTGACTACAGCCGTAGAGTCCACTGCGCTTGCGTCATGGGAAATATGAGACTCCGTCGTTTTTGAAGTCTCGCACGGAACTTGATCGACCCAATCAAGAGTGCTTTTCGATCTCGGAGCTTTCGGCGAGTGGGCAGACTCTTCCCTAGACGTCAATAATTAGACAATTGAGACTGAAGTCGGTGTCTAATTACACAGCGAGTTCGGACCAGAGGAGAGTTCCGATACCTGCGGAGGAGTAGAGGTTCCTCAAAGATTCGCCAATCTCGATTCTCCGACTCATCCCGCAAGCAGACGCGAGGTCCGCTCAATGCATCGATCGATTCGGTGGAGCTTCGAAAGGATAGGCTGATCGGAGTGGCAACTTATTCCACGAATCACTGAGCCGGCGCCCTAAGCCGATACACCCTTTATCTGCCGGTGACAATCGGGAACGTTCGTGTTCAGGCTCTGTCGCTGATTCGAGGTATCCGCTGAATGAGTGTCGGAGTACGAAGCGTCCGATGATCGAATATTGTTCCCTATCCGTGAGGGTGGTATCATCGATGGGAAGGAGCCCAGAGCATGGATTTTCTCTGCGTGAGAGGAGACTACTACGCGACTTCTTCATTTGCCGCTATCCATGCCTGGAGATATCCGCCGTTCGGTCGGTCCCCCGGGTCATCTCCCTCTGAGGACGGAATGATGGGATGGAAATTAATCTCCGGACCACGAGACAAACGTGTGGCCATGAGCGCATGAAGGATCGGGGTCATTTTGTAGCTAGCAGCTGCTTGATTTAACGACAGTTGTGATGGGTAAGCAGCGGAACGGGTGCTTCGATAGGCTTCTCGGATTGGCTTCTTACTCCTCCGTTCCTGTTCACGACCCGAGGCAACGATGCTCAAATAACTGGTTTAAATCCGTCGGCGGCTGAGCCTTGAGGCTGGGAAGACTTTCCGCGCCAGAGCTTGTTTTCACTCTCAAAACTTAAATCCGGCGGACTATGGAGCGACACCTCTCCTCCATTCGCAAGTCAAAATGTAGGGTTCTCGGTGGGGCGGCCGGAAAGCCGATCTCGACTCTCGTCAATTGGTGTCGGGGTACCCCGCGATCGCTCAGGCGAACTCCGCTCGAGACACTCTTCCGTCCACGATATCCGTCTCTGGGAAACCCCCCGACGTCTCATCATTTAGAAAGAATATGTCAATCGGAGCTCTTATTCTTCCGAACGCTATCTGGATGATCGCTAGGTATCTCGAAGATTTCGAGGGGGTCAGACCCTAGACCTGCATTGAAAATGGTCGAACACACGGAGACCACGGAGGAATTTCCCTTGTCGTATGCATGCACTATGCGGCATCCGATTCTCCGTGCTTGTCATTCGAAGCGATTCGAAGATGTTTATTGAGGCATCCTTCCGAAGAGTCATTCGAAGAGGCTTCAGAATCTCGTCGAATAGCTCGGGAGGGACGAACAAATCGATCATTAGGCTTGGATATCCACCATGCACTTTATAGTCAACATCCTTTTTCGAGTCATTAGAGGAGTCCGCTGACAACGTCGCATCGCGAACCACTGCAGCGGCGGCTACCGTCCTCCCTCTCGGCCACAGAAGGACTGTGGACAGGAATTGTATTGAGGTGAGTGGAAATACTTGAATATTGCGTACCTCGAGCTCGATTCATCTCAAAATCCCACGAGCGCCCCTTCCTCCTCCTACAGACTGTAGCCCATCCTGTAACTTGACATGATGCGTCCGACTTTGTATGCACGGTTGTCGGAGGAGTTCTGACTCCTTCTCTAGACTTGAAGAAGTGTTGTGAGCTCAATGATAGTCTTTCGCGAATATGATGAAATGATGAGACACCCGGTGACCACGGTCTTCGATACCAAACACAGGGTTCGGAGTTCGAATGAGCGGTTTGAATCCCGACCGTCGCCTCGCTCAACTCCGTCAAGCTTTCCTTGATTTCTAGAGCTGAGGCCGAGAGGCTTAGAGACTTCAACTTCGCGCGAAAATGACGCCGATTCCGTCCTTCTCGAAAACAGGCAGGGTACACCAAACGCGCAATGGCGAACATTTTCCCAGGACTGGTCAAACGGCTCACATGGAACTTGTAGGGACAGTTCTGCATGTTTTTCGCGGAGACGCGATCGCGCAGCGGATTGACCATCGCATCGCGCTCGGCGAGAACCTCAGTCACCTGAGATCACCCCCTGCTCGTTCACATCGATAAGGTCTCGATGTATCCACTTTGTCTCCTCTAGAATGCCGAAATAAATAAAGAGTGCTCTCTGGCCTGTGCTCGAGCTTGCCCATAACACGCTATTGTTCCCGTCGGCTTCTAAGATGCCAGCCGGATAAGCTCCTTTTGGCGCAGAACCGCAGTGTAATAATCCCTTTTGGTGTCAATATCGCGGGGCATCGGAGGAGAGTAAAAAAAAACCTCCCCGAAATTTTCTCGCCTTCTCTGGGCCTCAGAGACCTGAGTTCGCCCTCAGGAATCGTAGTGCGTAAACGTCTCGACATACATAAGATTATGAACACCTCCGCGATGCTCCCCCAGCTCTCGACACATAGCTATCTGAAGTGAGTGGAACAACTTCTCGGTCCACCTACAGAACGCTGCATTCGGGAGATGAGTCCGTAGAAGCCGTTCCCATAAACCCACTTCCCGAACTCCGTTTCTTCTCCCCCGGAGCAATCGCATGAGCGCTGCAAACCGAGAGACCACGTGAGCCGCCAGCCGCTCGCACGTTCGTTGTCAGACCTGATCAGGGGACATAGCACTCACTGGAAGGCTCCTTGGGACAGACTCCATAGAATGCTCTTGCAGAGTCTACGTACATATGAGGAATGGCGTCTGAGCAAACTGGGCCGACACGGAGATGCGGTCGCCCTCGATTGACGAGTCCCACTATCGAGTGGTGGGAATCCTGCGCTAACATCCCGCACTGGGTTCATCCGGAATTCCCGCCGCCCTCGACGCTGGCTTTAATCTCTTGCAAAATCGTTATTGCCCTCCCCTGACTACTGTACTCCCTCTTTGTTTATCCCATTCGGGAGATAAGCACCGGTAGCGAACCTCGAGTGTACGAGCCCCGTACCACGTCAGCGTCGGTTGGTAATCGAGAGATTGCGCTTCATTAGGTTTGCTACAGTGCGGTGAACCTCATCCAATCTGGGACGGTTGTATGAGGCCTTTGAAGGCTTGTCTATCGACGCTGATGACGCTTACGTCGATGCCCTCAAGCGCATCGTCGGCGGAGGAGATGTTTTATCGTGGAAGACTCTCTCTTCTCGGAACGATTCAGAACCACTCATAGCGTCCGACAATGTCTACATCCGGCGGTCCTTGAGGTCGGAAACCCTCGAAGCCTCTCCGCAGAGAAGGTCGACGTGGATGGGGTCGTCGCACATTCAAAGAGGCAACGACTCCGCCGCAGCTCGGCCGAGAGGGAACAGGCAGGCGCGAAGTTGAGGGCATAAGAACCGCTTTTGAGAGTGGGAGGCTCTGGGAAATTTCACCGCGTGATGAAGCCGACTAGAAGTTCAGGTCAAAAAATAGGGATTAGTCCTAAGCTCTGAGCGGCTCGCGGCCCCGCGAGCTGAGACCAGGTTTGCAGTCGGGCGATCTAGAGCCAAGGAAACGAAAGTACCTGAGGGGAAAAATCCCAAAAAGGACGGTATTCGCCGGATTTCCGTGATGATGGTGGAAAACTTCCACGATTTTTCCCCCACGACGATCACAGGGCGGCCCTCACTTCTCTTTCGTAGATTTTCGAAACTTTTCAGCAGTTGGGTCCGCTTTCAGGGTGCTGTGCTCCTCTTACTAGGTAAATGAGGGGGGGAATTCGCTCATTCGGCCTACCTACTCGCTCCTTCCTGACTACCGGGGGCAGGCGTCTGATGGAGCCTTCGAAGAAGAGAACGAGGCCGGGATTGGAGACGACGAAAGTGAACCAAATACTTCCAAGCGTTTAGACTCTGAGTCGTTGGAGTGCCGTCATCAGACTTGAATGCGGCTACGACATTGTCACTTCCGCCTCATTTACTCCGACGTCTGGGCCAACCGATCGATTCAGAGTTATAACGGCTCTTATGCTGGGCAAGGTGAGCTCGTCCTTGGAACTGTGTAGAATTACAGCAGTAGTAGTAGTAGTACCGGAGCGCGCCGACCATGGGAACTCTTCTCATCGAGGCTCCTCATCAAGGACTCCGGGGAAGTTTCTCTTGAATTCGTTGCCAAGCATAGACCCCCGCGGTCCAGTTTCTGCATGCGAAGTATCTCGTTTATCCGAGGCTAAAAACACGACTCCAAGTCAGAAGGTCCGTTGTTTTGCTCCGATTCCCGACTTGCTGGACGCCCGACTTCGGTGTGTCGGCTCTGCGGAGAAACTCGAGGGGAGATGCTGCGAATTATGTAAAGCAGTTCGTGAATAAAACATTGACGCGCCGGACTATCTGACAGTTCGAGCCTCATAAGCTCGACTTATAAGTCATTAGGGTTCACTGCTCCCTCACATGCAACCGAGCAGTCGAATAAAACTGTTCCTGGAAAAACGCCCCGGGAAAAGCGCACCTGGGTTCACAGAAGGCGTCGCGGGAGGCTCGACGGGAAAAAGCTGAAGCAGCTTTTGAATTCGAAGCCGAGCTAATCTCCAGTCTCGCTCACTCGGTCAGTTGCGATTTTCTCTTCCTCGTCTGAATGACATGTCAATCGTCTTCATGCTCGAAGTCGATTTTCAGGGCGGCGCGGCGTGACTGTGGGTCCCGACCTTGACATTTGTGGCTGTCGCTCCTGCAGAATAATCAGCAGGAGGGAGCTACCGATGCTCTTCTGGGCTTATGTACTCCGTGTTCTCTCCGAACCGCGAGTCTCTCTCCAGACGAGTCCAACCCTGTATCCGCAAGCAGGTATGCTTTTTGAATCCGAAGTGCTCTAACGCGTCATAAATTCCGATTATATGTCGGCAGATGAGACGCCTGGGCGCATGAGACCCTCTCTCCTTTATCAAGGGAAAGAAAGTATCTCAGTTTTCCAGAACATAAGACGCAGCTCCGAACTCAAGGCACAGGCGTCTGAGCCATTCAGCTTCATCAGCTGAGACGCAGCACCCCCTTCCGGTTTTTCTTCGGCTTCCTTTGTTCATCAGATGAGACGCACCCCCTCCTGGACGAGGACAGCCGCGTTTCATGCAAAGGAATAGGGCCAACCGTGGAGTCGCACGGACGCGGACGCTTGCCTCAAATCTGGAGATTCGAACCGAAAACGTTCGCACATCGGGACTGTTGGCGTTAGATACTGAGCCTGCCGCGGTAGAGAATAGATAATGCTGTCGGAACAGCTGACCGACACCGCCGTGGAACCGTTCCCAATTCTGTCCCTCTAATGATAGATGTCGTATGACTCTAATGGATGACACAACAATAGAATATGAAGGGGAAAGAGGAACGGCACGGATGACATTACGGCGAACTGCCGTAGTTCCCGAGCGAAGTCGGCATAACGCAAGCGCTCAGTCCACGCAGCAATCAAATGATCAAGAGAATATGCATCTGTGGAGTCCGCAAAACGCACGGGAAGGGAATTCATGTGCGAACTTTCCCAGGACTTCGGGGGTGTGAACCTGTCGGCGAAGACGCGGTCAGGGCCAACCCTGTATCTTCGGTGGAAGTGGATCTTTGCGCCCCTCTCGAATTCAGATTCGTTCTCACTCGTGGGGCGCATAATTCGAGATGGACGGTCCCATCCTTAGCTCATGAGTCGAGTTGACCCTATCTTAGCCTTCCCGATCAAGAAGCATGTCGGTCGATCTACGCATGCCTCGTGAAGCATCAATGTCTCGATATGTACGCGTTCCCAGAGCGGCTCTATCGAGTTTCTCAAATGCAGTCGGACCTGTTGATCGGAGACTTTTAGGTGAACGAACGAAGGCTTTCATATCTTGTTTTCTCTCTCATCCGAAATCAAATTTCAGCACAAGGCGAGCATCGTCTTTGTGAGCATCTACATAATTCGAATCATTTTTTGCTTTCCCAGCGTCATGGGGTGTTCAGTTGAATGTATCCTAACGGTTACCCTAATGTAGCTCATCGACTCCCGAACGTATTCCATCCACAAACTCTGAGGGACAGCTTACTGAATGCTCTGGTGCTTGAGGGAACGAATCGAGTGGCCTTCAGTTCATCATGCATCGTGACTCCTCGGCCCCGCGGCGAGGTGACCGGCGTCTTCGTTTTGCTCTTGTACATGAGTGCGCGGAAGACGGAATCAGTTCATTAGCATGGATCCTCGACGGTGGAGTAACGATAGCTCGATAATTCAGAGGGAGTCTTAGTGAAAGGACATGCCCTCCCGGGCGGCGATGACAGCTTTCAAAAGCGGCGTTTTCGCTTCGAAAATTTAAGAGCCGACCGAAGAGATTGCTTTGGAGCTTCCAGTGGAGCAGCGTCCACATAAGATCGATGCATGAATAAAATCCCTCCCCAGACTTGCATCGACCGTGTCCTACACGGATGGATTCTACCGTGTCACGACACGACAGGAAGCTCTGACCCAGCCGGGAGCTTCCCGGGACTTTCAAGCGGCCGAATAAGGGCGGGAAAGAGCATTTTGTGCCGCCCTCGATACGCAGGGCAAATGAGCGATGTGCCCTCTCGGCTTCTCTCCTTCCCGGATAAACGAGGCATTGGAGACGCCGACCGCTTCTATACTAACGAGGAGTCCTGTTCTCATTGAGTCTCACGTCTACCTCGGCGAAAAAAGAACAATTGGGAGGAATCGTCCGGACTGACCAGATATATCGGTTGTGTGATTCGAAAGGAGTTTTATAGAAGCGTCCCAGGGAAGTTTTCAGATCCTCCGGGATCCGGCAGAAATATGTAAATGCTCGGGAGTAGCACTCTCCTCCTGTCGGCTCTTCGGTCGACAGGTCCGCGAGTGATGAATCGACTGACAAGAAAATGGTCGTTCACCCTCCAGTCATTCAGCCGGTGGGTTCGACATTCAGCCAGCCGGAGGATAAAGAAGGTTCGGACCTTGGCTCGAGCCTCAGGAAGTCGAATCGGACATCCACGGCATGACAAGTAGGCCAGCCGGCAGACTCATCTCTCTCCATTGGTGCTGTGTCTCCCTGGTGCACTGTTATCGTTTGCGTCTACTCACAATTGTATGGCCTCCTTCACACGCACAGCTCCTGGCACCGTCATCCTCAACAATACATCCACGGACACCCAGCAGCAGGCTCGTCGGGTGAGACGCTCCCGTGCCGCGCGCAACCCACACCCGCAAGCAATTCTCCTGGAACAGAATCCTGGATTGGATTTCACTTTTGGGAATCGCTGCTGTTCATCACGTCGGATCCGCTGATGCTGTTCGTTGGTCATACACTCGTGCAAGTTCAACAAGAAAGCCACTTGTGGATACTAGAGCGTTTCGCTCCGTTGCAGCAGTCCCTCTGAGAGCTTCCGCCTAGCTAGGGCACAAGGCCGGAGCCCTACCACGTGGAATGGGATCCGTAGCGGAGGGTACGAGAAAGAGGAGCACGGTCGTCAGAGAGGAGGAGGGTCTGTATTTTTAGTCGGTGTTTCGGGAACAACGCGCAGTCTTACGTGTCTGCGAGGCTTCCTCGACCGCGAGTTCTGGTCGCTGGTATCCTCGCGCTTTTTTCGAGAAGCAGAATTCGCGGCGGAACTTGGAGAGTGATCGTCAAATCGTGAGGTGCCTTCGATTCCGCCGACATGCATTCGGGAAATATCCAGGATGGGAAGATTCAAGGAAATATCGAATGTCGCAACTTGAACGCTCGATGCATGGTTGAAAGCTCATATTGGGCCGCTGAGAGTGGGTTTCATCGCAAGGAGAAGATATCTCGGGGCCGACAACTGGAGATAAACTACACCCGGATCGGCGGGAACGAATCTGGTATTGCCGCAACACATCGCGACCCCACTCCTTGGTTTTCGGAGGGGGGAATTCGTCTCATCAGAGAACAGGGGTAACCCGACGGTCGAAAGTTTTTTCCATCATCGCTTGTTTCCCTCCTCATCCAAGAAAGGATCACCCCCGTAGATAATTATTATCGGCCAGTTCAGCTTTTCGACGATTGGCATTGACGCTTGCCGGTGCCCATTCTTAGATGGGGTTTTATGATCGGAAACGGAAGCTCTTCCGGGGTCCCCTTTGCACGCTCCATGTATTGAGGACGTGTGTCACCGTTTCGCACAGCAAATGTTCACGTTGCTGACGTCTGATCGGTGCAAGCTTTGCCAGGCCTAAATACTGCCGACAGACCGAGTCATCCCGAATCTTCACTTGCTGTAGCGCACCCCTCCCAATTTTCAGGATCACGAGAATCTGCCTGATGTCTTCTATAGATGTCGAGTATTATCATTGACGCCGATCCGAGCGGGATTCCTCGCGCGGTCCGCACGAGAACAAGCGACGACGGCATAAAACGGTGCACGTAGTGTTTCACAAGACTCCACCCTCGGAAAAGCCTTTTTCTAGCGATTCGAGTCAGCCTTCGAAGAGAACAGCTCGGGTCCACTTCGCTCGATCACCTCGGGTTCACCTTCCGTTGTCGTCTGCTCACTCCGAAGAGACTGCGACCTCGCAGAAAAATCGGGGAAACTTAGTGGGGAGCCGAGAGCTCGATTGATTGCGAAACCCGACCTCGTCAAAGCTATCCAAATCTTTCCTGTCTTCGTCATTCCTCCTATTCCAAAAAATCGTAGGTCGGATTCGGAATGCGGACGAGACACGTGATTCCGCCCACTCCCGGAGGAGTCATTAGTCATGAAAAAAAAGACCCGGGCGCGAAGGAGCGCAGGCGCCTGATCTTCCGGGCTTGGTCGCCTGCAAAATCTAGTTATAGGTCTTGTCTTGAGCCTCTAGGCTTCAATTGATCCAATCAGGTTTCCGCGATTCCTCGAACCGGACTCCATGGGTCGCAGAGAATTGGGACTGCCTGGGAGTTCCACCTGAATATTCAGACCCTATTCTCCTCTCCTCGAAGTCAGTTAACAGCCTCAGTACTCGAGAGTAAGCAAATGACAGTGAGACAATTTTGCCATTCGGAAATCGATAATTTGTCACAATACTGCGCCGGTCTTCTCTCTGCGTGAGTCCTGTTCCCAGAGTATTCTTTCCTTCCCCGTTTAGGAAATGAGCGGCATATTCCCCGTTCGTCGACTCTTGTCTAAGCGCGCGGAGGGACTACGGTATATGTATTCGGAAATTTCCTTCAATCGAGAGGATCACTCCGGTCTGCGCCCAGCTGATTTCTCTCCCGTGGAGGAGGCTCCTTAAAGCCTTGAAGAGCTTTTGCGGTCCTAATTGGACCGCCCCCGAGATCCCAGGGCTTCGGACAGCGCAGACACAGGCAATGTGTAATCCTAATCTTGCAGCGAGCCGTGGTTTCACTCTCACGAACACCTGCGAGGTCTTATGAGCTAATTCGATGAGACCTTAATCCGGGCAAAGTTGCGCAAAGGCTCTTAGCGACGCGTCAAGAAGCCTCGAAGACTCAATCAGAAGTCTGCGGCGAAGGATCCTCCGGAGCTTTACGAATGCGGCTACGCTTTCTTGAGACGATATGGACCACAAAACGCATGACCCCGAGCGTGGATCGTGCTTAGGGTCCTCTGTACGCCATCATACGAGACGCAGGAAAATCATTTCGCCCGATAATCGTGCGAGAGAACCTCCAAGACACCGCTCGCGATTTGCCCGTGAGGCACTATTCTGACAAACAAAAAACTCGACTGTCTGGATTGTCGCTCGACTGCGAGTACAATGGAGCGGCGGGGGTATCTACGCAGATGGACTCGAATTTCGGGTGAAATAATCGATTCGAGTCGCGATTCGGCTGCCTGTGGTTTTCTCGGCGGTCACACAGCTTTCCGTCTCCGACCACCTTATCTTCACTTTCATCCCCGAACTCGGAGCTCAATTTTCTACGTGCTCGAAACTTCAGCCAACGATAAATCTCAGGGAAGGTAACGAAACTTGAGATCGAGTTTTCGGGCTTGGCGTTGAGACGCAAAGACTAAGGCGTCCAGATGGAGAGCTGGGAACTTTTTCAAAACTCAGCCAGTCAGTCAACTTCGGCCGGATGTCCAACAGCACAAGAGCGGGTCGAGACGGAAGCGCAGAAAAGTTTTTCCCGGTGCGCAAATATACGGCGTCCCTCAACACTGAAACAGATGCGATACGCTGTGAGTCTTCCTGAGAATTCCCATAGGTTCAGGAATCGACTCCGATTCCTTATTCTACCAACCCTGACGGAGAACGGACATATTTGAAAGTAAACGGACATAATTTGAGAGTATTGCTCGTCGAGTGAGGGGGACCCGAACCGAGCAACGAAGAGCTATCGAGATAAACTACGATTCCGCACTACGTTTCGAGCGTAGGGGCGCGATGAAGACATTTTACAATCGAGAATTTTTCCTCGATTCCCGTCACCCTCGAGGATATCTTGCTCCATTGCTCTGCCGCGGGCCGCCTGACCCGATCAGGGGGCCTACGGATCCGAGTCCCGTAGAATTCGGGAGGGAATACGTGAGCTCCACGACAGCTCTCTGCGACGACGATCGAAAGCTCAAAGATCGTAAGATGGAGGACTCGCTCACGTCGGCGCCTGTATCCCGGGAGCATTCACACAGAGGTGCATCGCATGGTCTGTCGCCAGGAATTCTCGGGAAAATGCTGGCCGAGGTGCGATCGGGAAAACTCAGTCGTACCTAAGCCGATTACTGAAGTTGCGCTGATGCTTAACGAGGTTAGCGATGGAACTTTCGCGAGAGCCAAAGGCTCTCATCCGGGCGTTTGACAACGACTCGTAGAAAACATACGGCACCCTTGGAAGCAGACGACTAGCATACCAACCCACTTACGACACATCACGTGTTCATTACGAGCACTCCCCTCGTGGTGATGCTGATAGCGAAGAGCTGTACGGTCGGTAAGGAGCTCGGTGCTCCTTCGCTCGAGAGTCAGGGAGGCTGTCCGGCAGCCTTATGGTTCAGAGTCCCAACTCCGAGTCGTAATACTCCGCCTCCGTTACCTAATCAAAGGACTGCTCATGCTGAGTGGAGGCCTTCCTCGTCGGACCTTAAGAAGGAACTCTCCAATAGAGACGGAAGCCGCGCAGAACGATCGACGGCGGATTATGGCTCGGACTCCGACCCTCCGTTTCTTTCTATCCGTCGCTTTAGACTGAAAGTAAAAACGATTTTTCCCCGTTCTCGACGGACACGCTCAAAGATCCCGGCCCGTCCATCTATGCATAACTCTATCCACTTGTCGATCGATTGATCTAACGTTGGGCCATGCATCGGTTTGCTTGATGCTGGAGCATTCTGACGTCTGGTCCGAGCTCCGAGGGAATATCGAGTTTTTCCGCCCCTATCGCTCATTGCTCGAACTCAAAGAGCTCCCAGTCACGCGGATTCCCAGCGCAGGGCGAATTCGAGCCCAGGCCACGGTGCGCGTGCACCGGACAGCTCAGCTCCCAGAACGCGGTAGCGCCGCTGATGAGACCTCGGAATGTTCAGCGAGAATGAGTCTTCCTGCTGCTAGCTGTGAAAAGTTGTTCACCCGCACCTCACACCGGAATGTCGAGCACTACACTCGCTGCCCGTTTGACGCGCAGTTTTTTTTGAGGATCCCTGCAGATCCCTGTCGATTGTCGCTCGATTTCCCGCGTATTCACACGCTGAGACGAGGCTTATCCGGATCGAGCTTGAGAACGGAATCCGAGCATTTCTCGAAGATGCTGATAAAAATGCTGAGACTCTGTGAAGGAATGCAGTTACATCTCGTCGCTCAGCTGAACAGAGCAATCCAAGCTTCCTCATTATCCCCTGCGCGGAGAGGGGCGGAAAAGCTTTCCGAAGGAGATTCGTTCGGGTACGCGGTGCGCCGATACTTCTCTCGATTCCATCGGAAATAGTGCCGCAGAGAAACGCCGCGCGAGCTCTCCGGAACTAGGTACTCTAGAAAGAACCGCATCCGGAGGAAAGCAATAAATAAGAATTTTACGCAGGGCCTCTCCAATAACTATTCGCTGACATCTCCTGTTGTGGATGATCCGAAGACCGCGATCGTGATATCGCGAGATGGAGATCTGATAGACACTTTACGTGGACTCGTTGCGAGCTCCCTTGCCACATCAGAAGCGTTGGTTCGCATTGCTCAACGGTAAGATAGCCTCTTTTGCGCCAGCAGGAAACGGATGGAGCCGATACGTAATCTTTGTTGCGTATCGTAGATATCCTTATGCAAGACGTGCCCTGTGACGGCCGAGACTCAGTGAGTCACTGCCGAGAGCTCGTCGATCAGCGGACAATCTTGCGCGCTCAACTGCACTCATCTGCCAGAGATGGCGTAGCGAGGCTCATTGAGGCCTCATTCTTATAGAACAGTTCGTGTTCATATTCGTGATCGAGAGTCACGATGAGAGTGCACGGAGCCACACCGAGAGCATGACTGAATTAAGAAAACCGGGAAGACTTTGAGATAACTGCTGCATCGGGCTTCGAAGAGACACGTTGATCTGATATTGCTCGAGCCCTCATGATAATTCGCGAAACAGCTCTAGGCTGGTGCTCAAAGGGATAGCGCGAAGAATCAACTCAGTGTAAGCAAGTGAGCCGCAAAAACCGCCTGCGGAGGATAATCGCAATATCTTATCTATATCCTTTGAGACTGGCGCGATTCCGCGAAATCGGTGAGTTCGGGAATCTCTCAACTGACGCTGGCGCGGACGATCGAGGTGCTCGCTCTCTCTCTCTTGCGAGATGCTCCCAAAGGATATTTATTCAGCTCTTTGTCAGGCCCTCGCTCTTCGTCGTGGGTCTCACGACCGAAAAAGGACTCAAGGATGACGAATGCCGCTGCGACGAGTCGGTTGGGTCTGCGAGCGCGGCAAATGTGTCAAAGTGATTATTCGAATCTCGGATTCGGGAATGGCATACCGACGGCGCACTTCTTCGGTATCGGAACGAGGACGAATCCGCTGTCGTGTTTTCAGCTCTCTTTGGTTTCTCGTATCGGTTGCGCGACCCTGGTCGGCTTTGGCGCTCGATGTGGGAGAGCCGCGTGTCGATCAGGTGATCCGCTCGGGAAGTGTTTCGTAGTATGTATGGGGTATGGAGTCAGTGCTCGGCGCTTGAGCGCCAGTCGGGGACCCTCAGTCCGCTTGTGGAGTAGGCTCTCCCCGATGTTTTTATCGAGTTTGAGGATTCACACGATTCGATCCCGACCGGAGTCGACGACCGAACGCAGGCGGCGGTCACGAGCTCAAGCTTCGGAGAACTTCACTGGAATTTTCCGTTGGGCTTATGCACATACCGGCCGTGAAGGCACTTCGAGCCCGGAATAACTATGTTGACATCGTAATGAAAAGGTCTTTTGCTGAAAAATAATGATCACTGGAGAACACGAAAATCTTACGATGAGCTTGCGTCCGAACGGCTCGGGAAGTTTACCTTGACCTAGTTGAGGTGATCAGACATCGATTGAAAAGAGTTCGAGGTCTGTTCGGTGAAGGAGAGCGCTAAAAGTTGTTCGGTGTAGGAGAGCGCTAAAAATTGTTCGGTGACAGACACATACTGCGATTTCATCCTATCGGGGTGCCTATCCTCATCGGCACGGGTCTCCTGTCCGCATCTCCGGATCTCCTTTCGGCATCTCCGGATCTCTTTTCCGCATCTCCGGATCTCCCTTCCGAATTCTGAGGGAGGCATTCGTATCGACAACCCTCAAGCTTTCCGGGGTTAGAAATTTCTCACGGCGACACCCGACATCGTACAAGAGCTCGCAATCGAATACACTTGATATCCTCGAAACTGTCGTGTGCCCGACTCTCGAGGCTCTCGGTAAGCACTGGGGTCCAGCCCGGTGTGTCGCGAGCGAGATATTTGCACACAGATCGAAACTCGTCGAGTATGAACTCTCGTGAGAACTCGACAAAGCTAGGGAACTCGAAAACAAGGCAGCTACGCCGAAATCTCTCCAAGGAGAACAGTCCTCCTCCTCCGGAAGAATGAAAGTGAATGTTGGTTTCTCGCTTGTTTGGGCGTGGGTTCTTCTGAGAAGCAGAGTGTTAACGGAACCTTTGTCTCCTGTCGAATTCCGAGAGCCTCTGACCGTGAACGTCACCCTCCTGATCGAGAGCGTCGGCGATCCAAATCCAGTGACCATGGTATGGGTTTTGTTTTGAAATGTTATTGAGCCAGACCGGTTGAGACGAGCGCCTGCGAGCGGTCGGATTCGCCTTCCTAGAATCATTCGATACGTAATGGAACAATCTCCTCAGGATTTCGAGCTGGAAATCATTTTGCAACTTTATTGGCATGTCAAGTGGGAACTTTGTGCTAAATACTTCAACGAAACCTTCCTCGCGATTCTCCTGCTCAAACCACCGAAAGCAAACGAGTACATCCAAGTTCCGAGCACGAAGGTGAGTCCTCCACTGTAGTGGAGCGCCGACTACGGGATGGGAGCTGCGACTCTGTTCCCCAAGCCGATCGGAGCTAGCACTACAACCTATCTACCGAAAATTCCGGAGCTCGTATCGTATCAGCAAGAATCGCCACAAGCCCGGAAGCTCACGCCATGTGGGCTTTTAGGGGCCCTTCCGCGGGGAGGGCATTGATGCATGCGCATAAGTGAACGGACTCTTCCACTCTGTGAGTGTCCGCGAGTGAGAATTGAAAAAGTCATCCAGATCCCTGACCCCAGACCGTTCCAGGTGAAATATTTTTGGGTACCCGATCTCTACTACGTCGAAGGCAAGGACGTCATCCCTCCGTCAAATATAAACCCCCCACGGTCGCTGCTCCTCTACAATAATGGCGAGAACAAGGATTGTCGCTTAGTTTTCAAAAGCAAAGAAACCGTGACGGTGGGCTGCCAATTCAACTTCAAAATGTATCCTCTAGACATCAATGTTTGCTATCTCAATATGCGAAGCTGTGAGTGCTCCGGAAATTCGAAATCGCTTCAACAAGTCGGCTTGAAATCGAGATCGCTCAGATTAAACCTACCTCGTTTTCATCGTCAGGGTTCAGAATCCGTAATTAGTCTGAATTGATCCCGGGGCTTTCCAGTTTCCTATCCGACGAGCCGATTGAGGTTCAAATGGTTGCAATCCAGAGGTGTTTTGATAAATCCCAATATTCAAACCCTCGTGTGCCAGGTCCAGATAACTTCTTCGGAGGATTTTGGGGAATGGTATTCCCTGGAGAATGAAGGTGGGTGCCTCAATCTGCCTGACCCCACCCGGTCGAAATTCGGAGATATCTTCGGATTACCCGTCCAGATGATATATTATCCGATTCAAGCAGCGTCCATTTCTCAGGAAACTACGACGGTGTTCGAGTATCATTCAAATTCTCGCGCAAGCTCGTGAATCAGCTCATCACAACCTATATTCCCAGGTGAGGCGTGACCCTATCGCGTATAAATAAGGGACCCAAGCGCAAAAAGTGTCAGTTCTGTGACACGAGAGGGGATCCCGGCGATCCCGGGATCGGAGAAGAAAAACACGGGAATATGAAGGTCTCCACTGACGTGCAGTCAGCCGTGACAATCGTACATATGTGCAGGCTCGGGGCGAGCCTTTTCATGCGTTAAGCTTTGAAACGGCGTAATGCGTCCATCTGCGCCTCTTTCATCTTCCCATCGCAGAAGAGGAACGCTCCAGGGGACATCCTAACAAGATGACTTCGACGCCACGATGTTTTCCCAACGCTCGATATGAATTCCTTCCGAATGGAAGGATTGTCGATCCGACCCCAATCGTCTGCCCTTAGATCGATTGAGCTCGGCCCCGTATAATGAACATAATCGATTGATTATTTATCCACGCCGGCTCCCCGACTTCGAGTCGCATTCAGTGCAGCGATGACATTTTCTGGTTCCTTCGGAAAAAGACAATAATCGAGACTGTCGTACCGCAACCCTCAGTATATTCGTTCCAGCATTCTGCTCGTATTGGTGGGATTTTCCTGTTTCTGGATGAGCGTGGATGCTGGTGGTGAACGTATCACTCTGACCATAACAACGTTATTGGCTGTGTATACGCAAATAACTCAAGTGCGACTAAGTATTCCGCCCACGTCCTACCTAACGGTACGTCAGATATCCTGGATTTCGGTCAGGTGATTAGTCATACAGAACTTTGCTTCTCTCACGAGCAATGGGAGTCCAAGGAAGCTGCCAGTGGATCAAGGATCCGAGTTGGGAGATTCGGTGGACGGACCTCTCAGGAATCCCCAGCTCCGATAAATGGAGACTTGATCGCCTTCAGAAGTTATCGTTGTGCCGTGGGCACAGCAAGTTCGAAAGTTTGAAAAAGGATATTACAAAACCCAGCTCAAACGAATTTTCGTGTTTTTCATAGAACATCGATATCTGGCTCTTCGCAACCCTGGGTTTCAATTTGCTGTCGACTCTCGAGTGCGCCCTCATCCAAGGCATACAGTTCAGAGAGCACAAAGAAAACGAAGCTGCAAAAGAAGTCTCGGGCGAAGATGAGGCGCACGAAGAACAATTGAAGACGATGCGCGGGAAGCATCGCGGTCCTCTCCCCTTCGTGAGTCCTATCTTATGCCTGTACTTATTCTCCGATCCACAACCCGTGTGCGTAAATATAGACATCCCCTCGCATTATTCTACTGAGGAACCTCTCGCTTTTCCTCGTCGTTGCAGGAGGGAACCGAGTGGGAGGACCAAGCCGGTCGTTCGAGTCTCGGGAGGATGTACCACTCGATAAAGACTAGGCAGACTTTGCTGAGACGGAAGGAGGATCAGTCTTTCACAGAATACTGCGATGGCATCGGTCGTAACGTACTCATAGGATCATTTCTGGTCTTCTTTATCGGCTACGTTGTTTATATGGTCATAGTCAATGCGACCGCGAGCTGAGATCGAGAGAGGGGGTTTCCTACGGGGGGGCACACCCACTTCAATCAATCTGCTCGAAGATTCAACCTTCGAGCAACCGGAGTCTGCACCAGGCGTGGTTGGACTAGCCCAATGAGATCGCATGGGATGAGCTCGATGTGGCAAGCCGCGAAAGTCTAAACTTCTCAATAAAGTGATTTTTCTCCCGGTCTCTAAGAGCGAGCGAGTCGTATAGTCTTTAGCAAGCGTGCGACCCTAGTCGGGCTTTACAATCTCTCATCCGAAAGGATATGTCTCCTTACCCAAAATGGTGCCGTATCGAGGAGCATCGGCCGATTTCCCCCGAGATTCGGTAGACGTCGTGTGCCTCCGAACCCTCGGAAATTCACCGATCGAAAATGACGGTAGCGGTAGGTGATCAATTTCGACGACGTCTCTATGGCTCAACAAGGAGGAGCGTGCAGTGCAGAGCTCTTGAACAATTGCTGAGGTGTCTGACGGAAGGGTATCGATCGAGCATACGCCGTCGACCGAGCGAGCCGCGACGCAAAACGAACTTCATTATGGCTTCTATGGATCGCTGAGGTAGGGCCGTCGAGGTTCGGACAGCGCCGCGCCCCAAGTCCCACTCTTTCGGAAAATGGAAAATATCCAAACGCAATGTTTCCCGACTGCGGAGCGCACATCAATGTGGCTCATGGCTCAGCAGTTGGATTAGAGGAGTGAGAGAACGGATGCATCGAAGTCTCGAAACCGCCTCAGGCCGCGGCAAGTTCCGGCTCGCATTACCCTTTTGTAGTGCGAGTCGCCGAGCGCATTGCTTATGTAAGGCCGCGAGCCCTCGCTGGCTCCCGTCTCCTCAAGAGAGCCATGCCTGGTTCCCGAGTTCTAGCTCCGACAGATGACTCCGCCGAAAGCATTTCCACGTGCACCATACGAAAACACACATGTGCCTCAGGAAACGGCGATGTGATAGACTCTAGATGCTGGACAAATGCCCCTCGTTGGGTGTCAGAGTCGTGGTCCTGTCTAATTGATGATGTTTCCTCACATCCGTCGAGCATAATACCTAGAGTGTCTTCGAGCCGCAGAAGCAATCCGTCGGCTGAACTTTATCGTAGAGCTTCGGCTTACTGTATCCTTACTCCTTACGGAATCGCTTTCAGAGGACGCACTCGAGAGCCGGAGACTCCGAGGGCTCCACGTCAGGCACGGAGGATCGCTCAATTTCGGTCGTGGATTCCAGCCGCCGGAGCCAAGATCTCCTTCCTTCTCCCGGCAACTCTGTTCCTTGTTTCCGGGGACGCGGCGCTGAATGCGAATAGTCTGATGCCCTCCGAGAAGGATGAGGAGGACCATCTTCTACCTTACGGATACATGCTGGTTTTCTGTCGACTTTCCACCTCGCTGATCTCCTCCGAGCAGACTGCAGACGGAGACAAGACATGGTCGCTTTTGCGGCTGAATATCACCTACGCTGTTTCTGTCCTGTGTCCGATTCCTACCTGCATCTATGTCAGAGTCACCAAGTGTCGATACTGTACGCTACCCCTAACACATATATGGGCTTCGCCCAATGGCTAGACGCGAATGATGGGCGATTTCCGATGATTGAATCATGATCATGCGCGTGACTTCAATCAACGCCAAAACAGCCTTGTTATTTTGATGTATTGTGATTTTATCTCAAGTATCCAACCCTTGGTCAAATCATTAATTTCTTTCATAGTGGAAAACATATTCCTCGATCCTTGAGTGACCGAAGCAGTCGATGATGGAACTAGTCATCAGCCGGGAACTTGTCTGTTTCGCCCTGGGAGTAGCGATCTCGTACTGTCTCCCGCGGAACTTTTAATGGGCAGTGTGCGGTTTGGGCGGGAATCTCTAATGTCGAGCTAATCGACGGAAATCGCATCGGGCCACGCTCACTCCCGGAAGCTCGTCCTCGAGGCTGGAGGGGGGCGAGCAGTAACCTTCTTGTTGTCCGCCCACCTTCCAATTCAATTATTATAAATGACGTCGATTAATCGAGAGCTCCGTGGAGGCTCTAGAGTCCGAATCGATTCCGGACGAGATTGGTGGTGAAACATGATCGAGAGTTTGGTGTAGATAGAGATAGAGAGAGATTTGTCTCCCTTCGGGATAAATTCATCAACCGCTCGACGGCGGCGATCCTATCGCCCGCCATCTTCTCAGCTTTAATAGGTAATGACACCGTATTGTGAGCGGAATGACTAATCCGCCATGCGAAAGGAGAAATAAACGGCAGAACATTCCCGCGCGATGTCTGTCATGAGACGCTCCGCTTGACTCTGTCGCACCTGATATCGATGCCGCGTCGCCCGCAGCTTCGAAAGAGCTCATGGGATCGGTATTGTCCGCGTCGGCACTCGGCTCCTCTGCTAATCAGTGTCATCCGAAGCATGCGACCGGAAGTTCACACTTCTCTGAATTTCTTCTCGCGATTGGGTTGAGAGAGCCGTTTCCCGCATGTCATGGATATCCTGTGATTTTCATTCTTGTCTTCATGTGTAAGACACCTCCCCACGGCTGTGTCACCCGTCGATGCTAGCGTTACGATAGACAGGAAAGATGCAGAATCGGAAAGCTTCCTGGTTCCGTTGCCTCGAGGCCCACCCGCCTCGAAGTCCCCAGGGAAAGCTGTCTTGTCCATCCCTTATTTCCAGCCCACCCTACGAAAGATGTCCCGGACCGAATGTGGCTCCGGAGGGTGGGGGGAGGGGGAAGCCATGAGGCTTAGCGCTCCAAGTGCTTGCTTGTCCGCGTATTCTCTGGTTGCCTGAACCCTCAGCTCTGGAGATCGGTCTTTGGATGCCTCGCGGAGAGTTTGTGCCCTCTATGTGGCTCGTTCACGCTAGGAGGGACGAGAGGCGCCCAGGTTCTCTCGAGTATGCATCTGTGTGACTGCGGCCCGCCGTCGAGGATCCGTTCATCGGTGCTGAACCGGAGGACATTTCGGTATCTCCAGCTATTTTTACCATATACAGTTAATCATACGGAAGGTGTCAACTTTGAAAAAATTATGTACAGCTATTTTCACCATGGGAAGTCCTGTTATGAGGAAAAGTCTGCCTTCACATCGGCGTCGCCTGAAGATCACGACTCCCAATACTGACCACTGGGTTCACCGGGCCCACACCCGGCCGATTCCGACGTCGACAAAGATCAGCTGTCGATCCAAGAATCCGGGACAGATCATTCTAGAATTCCAGAGCTTGTTTCCTTCTCCAAATGGAATGAGACATCCAGAAGAAAGCTCGACATGACTCCATCGGCATCATACCCTCGCAACGCATGAATCTCCCGAGATGGATCCGCGATGTCTCGAGAAAATCCCAGCTCATCCCGGGATAAGTGGGCATTCTCACTGAAGTGAGGTAAGGGACCGTCGAGCGGAAAGGAATCTCTCGAGACGAACACACTTTTAGGGCCTGCTCCAATCCATGAAAGCACTCATGGATAATTTGAGATGAAACGTTATCGGTGAGCCGTGTACGATGATGATAGAATGCGAGAGTTTCGATCCTCAGCTGTATGGAATTGTTGGCCCTGATAATATCCCTGGCTGATCAAGCGGGTGGGAAGTCTCATCGAAATTCCAGAAACTCAGCTGACTGAAAGAAGTTTCGCTAAGCGGATCAGAAGTGAGGGCCGCGTTGTGAGCCGCTTCCGTGGACGAGAGAATCGACCGCGAGTAGATCCGCACCTTTCTAATGCTCCGCTTTCATATCGTTGTTGGTAGATAACATCATTCAATTAGTATCGAGGCTCGCGAAGCCTCCGCTGTCTGCACTTGTTGACGACAACCGAGAGGACTACGCAGGAACGGAATCCTAAAAACCTAGACGAAGACTCGAGCGAGAAACCTGCGGCGGGGAGCATCTTGCACCAATGAGGGAAATTCCACATCGTTTATGTCAGATGAATACTCAGCCCGAACCCATGAGGAAAACGGCGCTTTCGTTCCGAACACCAGACCAGGGTAAATTTTATTGTTCCACGACTATGGTCGCTCTCACGGTTTCTAACTAAACTTCTTCTATTTGTACTCAACCGCGGAATAACGCAGCGTGTGATCATCAATAATCAGGAGGCACATTTCCGAAGAACGCTCGTTACGGTAGATGTGGGTATGGTTTTGAGAAAGCTCCGGAAAGAATGTCACGCGCGACACCCCTCCATATATATCCTAGTTTACAAGATTCATAACAACAACGCCGCCGTTCCGAACCCCAGACTCATCTGCTCCGTCTGAGAGTTCGCTCAGGGCGGCCAAAGTAACAATATGTTCACAAAGATTTCGACCGGACCACATTCTCACCACTGTGTCGGGTCGCAAGCACTCCCGATCGATGATTACTTCCCGGGTCGGTCAGCGTATGGGTCGTCGACACGCAAATTGCAATGGAAGATGAACTTCATCGGATTCGTTTTCGAGGTGGATCACATCGAAGTTTTTTTGGTTTTCCGTTTGTCTAAACGAGACGGCTTATATTAATGCAGAAAGCTAAATAGGTATGTAGAATCCTGTACAAGCATAAATACAGATACATCGCAGTCGATGACTTCGGGAGCGATCAAAAGAACTCTGACGACACCATTCGGACAGGTCAGCGAAGCAATGCGACACCGGTGGAGCTTGACCGAGGATCATATGAATCCACGCTAAAGGAACGCTTCTGCGGTCGCATCAGGTGTCATGGCGCATGTGTCCACGCATGGGAAATCGCGAGAGAACAATCGTCCTCGATGATATCTCATGGGTGTTGCACTCAAGCTCGCGCTGTATCGTTTTACAAAACACATTCGATAACGTACAACTGCTCGACAACCAGAGCTGGCGCGAAACCACCAGGGTAGTTTTCGTCTTCGAACTGCACGCTGTACCCTTCCTGGGGTCCGTGAGGGATCTCGTCGACCAAACCCCTATAGAAACAAGTGGTTTGTGGATAGAGTGCGTTCACAACAGTGCCTTTGGGAAAAAATGCCTCGGGGTTCGTGATGGGGTTCGCTCGCATCAGCGGCAGCGGGATAATGTGCTTCCTGAGCAGGGTAAGCGTTTCCGGATGCTCGTCGTCGATGTCGTCGACTTGGTACCGACCCGAAGTCCGATCGTAGTGACGGACCCTGGCCAGGATCCATTCCTCATCGTCGTCGTTCTTCACGAAGGCTGCCACCATCGAGTGGGGCTCGGCTTCGTGACCCGGAGGTGCTGGTACCGCTCCACACAGCGGCGGAGGCTTCTCGTGGTCTGTCGGAACCCACAGAGGTAATTGACGCGCCAAAGTCTTCAAATTCATCATCAGAGCGCTTTTACGCACGACTTCGCCTCGCTGGGTTCTACCAAGACCGGACAGGAAGCCAGATCGGGCGCTGTTGGCAAGACGGATATTCTTGATGACGTCGAGACTCATTCGGAGAGCGTTCTCTTCGTTTTCACAAGAGTCGATCGATCTCCAAAAACATTTCTTGAGCTCATGCTTGGTCTCGCTCGATATCTTCTTGTCTTTTTCCTGCTCTTTCAGCGCGCAGTGTTTGGCCAACACAGCAGCATGGATCTCGCGCTGGGTCTCGTGTCGCAAGGCTTGGATATTCCTCATGAGATGGGCCAGTTCCTTCAACGACTCTTGCAGAGCCGGGACGTTCTGCCGATGATGGACCGCGACGGACATTTTCGCAACCAGCGGTCTTTTCTCCTCGCCACGTTCTCCCCTTCGATCGTGCCGAAAAACGACCTCGCGTCGGATATCCGCATGCGTCGGGGGTTCACGATGGATCTCGTTTGCGTGTCTATCGTTCTGAGGCGACGGATCCTGCAAGATTCCACGAAAAAGCGGAGTGAGAAAGAGGCTATCAGGTAGAATCGAGGGAAAGGTTCGACTTTTGAGACGGAAACATGCGGGCCTAGGGGTCGCGTATGAGGAATGAGGCTGGACGCGATCCTCGGAAACCTATCGCATGATTCTGCGCCGTACCCGTTCTTCAGTACGTAGCGAGTCCTTATCTTAATAATCAAATCGTTCAGAAAGGCGAGCGGAACATTTGAGGCCCTCGACGAAGAAGACATCGAGACGGCTTTATGTGAACTGTTCTCGATAGATCTGCGATCATGACGGACTAATCGGAATGCCCGTCTGACGTGGAGTCTTAAGAAGCCGGACTTAATTCAAGAAGCCCGCTCGATTTCGAGAGCTCAGAGGTCATCCCGCCTTTGTTTACTCGGGTTGGCCGCGACACATGCACACAGTGGTGTCACACAACCACCATCTACCATTGGTGCTTCGGCATCGGCAGCAGCAGCAGGGTCGACAACAACATAGATTTTAGCGGGCTTTGATCATCGCTAGAAGGTTGACTTTGGATGGAGAAATCGGAGATGACAGTCAACTTACAATGACGAGCCGAAGGCTTCGGTCCCAGACTCTCACGGTCGAGCATCGGGAATAATATGTTCGCTCTCTACTAGCCCCCGGAACGTTGTCTCTCACAATGATCCTCAATGGCGCCCGCAGCAGCCTCTACGGCGCAGCTGATATGTGGCATAGTATCCACATAGAAGCTCGTCATAGAAGGTCAGCTCACCCACGCGCTCCGCTCGGGAGAGAAAACTCTCAAGCTGTGGGTGTCGTCGGAATATGAAGGCGCACAGAAACCATCTCGGTGCGCAGAATAGCGTCGTTTGGAGGGGAAAGGCTTCCCCCTGTGGAATTGAGGATTCCGTCATGAAGCATTTCTTACAAGGGTCTTCCGGAAAACTCTCAGATTTCAATTGCCAGTGGAAGACAATCAAATCTCTGGAAGTCGAGCAGGAAATCGGGAGATCTGTATCTGATATCCGGGAGTACCGGGAAATCAATTGCTTACAGGGGAGAGACAGAAAGTTTGAGAGGATCCGGGGTATATCGGGGGCTCCCTTCGTGCAGTGAGGACTACCGTCAAGATCTCTCCCCACCCCCGGAGTCGGATCGCGAGCGCTCTGAAGGCAATCTCATCAGCCGGGCTGATCTCCGTTTTTCGTATCATGCATGTTTGAACGAATTCCATCAATGCCCTGACACGATCCGAATCCAACCATCAAATTATCTCGTTCAATGGATGCGGAGAACATGATACAGTCCGAATCCTGGAACTACCCTCGATATCAGAGAATCATTGAAAATGGGGATTAATATTCTGGGCGGTTCGAATTATAGATTCAGCAGTTTCTCGATCGGGCAGTTAAGAAAATGATTTCGGGCAGAAATTTCACAACTTCGGCAGTTTTATTACTTAGGACTAGCAGCTTTTTTTCAATTCGTACAAGTTTATTTTACAAAGCTGGCAGTTATTCACGAGGAGTCGGGCAGTCTTCGACAACGAGACTGGCAGTTAGATTTGCAAGGAGAGAAGCTCATACTTCTTCTACCCTAGTCGACGAGGAGAGCGCGAGTTGCCCTCCTCGGTCTACCTGGCTTCCGTTTCTGACCCAGAGGAATCTGCTTA
>NW_003805171.1:0-195003 GCF_000255335.2 Galendromus occidentalis | reverse complement strand
CGACGAATAGCCATACCGAGAGCGTGCTTGCATTTGTATTCCTTGAGAAAGCATGGACAGGAGCAGCGCGCCTCCTTCCACTCCTCACCTGTCATTCTAACGACCCAGGCCGAGGAAGCATGCCTCTGGAAGTTGTCGAAACTCCCCCATTCGCTCTCTCTGGCGGGGAATTCAAAGTCGAAACCCCTCCCCTAACGCAAAAATTACCGCTGATCCAATAAGGAAGACTGCCACTCGAATAAAGCTGCCTGCTCCCTCCATGGAGAAGCAGCACAAAGCGAGTTAAAGTCTGCCCCTGCTTAAAGAGAACTGCCCTTCTTCTAATCATCGCCGCCGATTCTATACTGCCGCTTGGAAAGCTGCCAAGTCTATAAATTAGTTGGCAAGTCGGTAAAATAACTGCTGATCGATATCAGAAGATCAGCCGAAATATTTAAAAAAATCTGCCGGTTAAAATACAAGCCATTGAAAATCACGCATGTATATCTGTCCATCATCCATCGTGGAAGACCTCCGAGCAGGGCGTACGCAGGGGGGGGGGGCTAAAGGGGCTATAGCCCCCTCCCAGATGGTCCTTTCGTAATGCTGTAGTATAGGAGCGAATCGCCATATTGGATTTAGGCCCCATGCGGAGACCCGATCTAGCCCCCCTCCAAGAAAAATCCTCCGTACGCCACTGCCTCCGAGCTTATCTTCTCAGTTACAGTCGAGCAATGACGCTCCCTCCGCCGTAGGCAGGCGGGTCAGCGCGAAAGCCCTCATCCACACACAGACGTGCCGCGCTCAATTCGCTAATTCTGTGTTAACCCACCGTGTGTAAGGTATCGATTTCTCTGCTTGTTCCGAATTTGTCTCCGAAGTTTACAATGCTTCGAAGCTCCCTCGATATCTCCGACCTCCCCTATCCAATCTGGATTATTCCCTCGGATCTCAAAGAGTACCCTCCCGCAGCGACTTCCTGAATTAGGTCGTAGACAGCAGGAATTCGGGAAGGCGCGAGGAAATATTCTGCGCGGCAAGATGAGACTTCCAGTCTCTGAATACGGGACTTCGTTGTCGCTGTTTCGCCTCTCTTCCCACGAAGCAGGGGCTTTCCGATACGCCGGCAGATGTACACACACATAACATGCGAGGTGAAGATAATATGAGCATGGGGCCGCCGTAAGCCAGGAGCGAGAGGCACGGGGGGGAAGGCTATTATTAAGGAGCACGTGCAGATCTGGAGGAGTTCGTCGATGAAGGAAGCGCGAATTCCTTCCATCAAGTGAACTTTTCGCGGAGGTTTGGGACGCACTAGCTTAGGTGTCTGTACATACACTGAAAAGCCTCGGTACCGGTAGTGTTCCGAAGACGACCGCTTATTCATCACATTCAAGACTCTTTGCGCTCAAGCAGAGGTTCCCAGGGTATGATTCCGGCAAGAAACACGTACTGCAACGATCTAAGAGGAAGAGACTGGGGAACTGAAGATGAGGCAAGGATGAGGTTCCCGCAGTGCGCAGTTTCTGCATGTGAGGGAACAACCACTAAAAGTACATACCGTTATACCCTAATAGTGACCTCGGCTTCTAATTTTTCACGTCCCTCCGGCGGGGCTTATGATATATGAAGAATTATTCCGCGTCGGGAAAGCGATGACGGAACCGAGGGGAAAGCCAGTTCTCGATGGAGAGCTCGGCGATCATCACCCAACAGCAACAGTCTCGATGGCATAGGTGGATGAGCCCATCCCCCGCAATGTTTACAAGATCTAATTTGATGTTTACAAATTGACGCGGGACCTTGCATCAGGGGGCGGAAGCCTGTGTCGGAGGGGGACTTTTACTTTTTCAGGGAGCCGTGCGGGGAACTTCCATCAGGAGACTTATGTGCGGTACATGATATCCCAGGCCGTTTCTTCCGGAAGGGAGCGTCGATGACTCTTCGCACCAGCACAATCGCATGGCGCACCTTTTCCGACAAACCGATCAACTGCCTTGCCCCCGCGGCTCTCACCGGTCGAATGGAGAATTTTTCGGCAAGGGACGATGGGCTCCTCGATCAAGAGGAGGTTAATTCCATCAGTGAAACGTACCTTTTCGAGCGATGACGGAGGCTCCCTCTCCGTGTCCGTATTGCAGAAGCAGACCGTTGACCAAAGAGACTCATCGTCCCCAGCAGATGCCCTCTCCCCACTCCGGAATCTCTTGGTACTA
Organism: Galendromus occidentalis; assembly: GCF_000255335.2. Taxonomy (NCBI): domain Eukaryota; kingdom Metazoa; phylum Arthropoda; class Arachnida; order Mesostigmata; family Phytoseiidae; genus Galendromus; species Galendromus occidentalis. Next base: position 192,808 of record NW_003805171.1, on the reverse strand, counting down.
CAGTGGAGTCCCGATAATTCGCACCCTCGATAATTCGTGGAATCAAAAATTCGCTACAAGCGGAGATCCTCCAGCGGAAAGCCTCAGAAACGTCTCTAATTACGTACCTAATTCGCGGTCGCGTCAAGAAAATATGCCCGTTTTCGGTACATTCAAATTCTTGGATTGGAAACGCACGGTCTCAGTGACGGAGAATTCAGCGCAGGCCTCGAGACGAGCGGGAGCGATCACATGGAGAAGATTTTTATTCCGTTGAAATTCGAGGCCGGCGTCGCGTCGGTCCCCTCTGTTTCAGTCCAACTCATATATTTGGTTCGGGTCACAATAGGTTCCTATTCCGAGATTCTGGCAGAAGCGTCGGTGGAGCACTCTCCTCAAATACAAGTATTTCGCACCGAAGTTAGCCCACCATCCAGAATAATTCTCCGCCTACGAGTATAAAACTTTCGATTACATATCACAAATCTGTACGCGGAGCATCTTGTCCAACAGCCTCTGATGGTGCGTCAAATCGAAACTTTACCACCGACTTCCCGAAAGCCGCCAGGTCTCGAATCTCCTCCTTGATTTTCTGCATCAGAAGGAATGGCAACTCTTGGGCGCACTCGATTTCGAACTCATCCGGGTCAAGGTCGTCAATCTGACGATTAGAACGAAACCTCTGGTCAGATAAAGACGGAATGCGAAGGGGAGGGTTCCAGACGGCTCGTGCACGGGGCAGCGACGTTACTCGCCTTAAAAGCTTCCAGACTGACAATTTTGGACTGTTTCAATCGGAAGAATCCAGCAGCTCTCGGAATGACCACCTTACAATCGGATCTCCTCCGGTAGAATCTCTTGACGTAGAACCTGTAAGAATCATTGGGCAGGAGAATCGTTCCCGCTCCGAATCATTGTTCCAGTACTCCGATTGAGCGCACAGATGGGTGATCTCGGAAACTCACTCGAATTCGATGGTCACATCCTCAACCATGAGTCGTACCTCGAGCCAAATCAAGCCGCTTTTCTCGGTCAATGTAACATCGCCCGCCCGACTCGCGCCACTGAGTCCGTGGATGTGTTTCTGGAAAAGTATCGCTCACTATCACAGAGGAGACATCGGAGTGATGCGACCATCGAAGGCCTATGAAATCAGTTACGAATACAGACCTTGGAGGAAAGCCAATCCATGAAACCAATACTCACTGCTAATAGAACGGTATCCTTTCCAGGAATGCATTGGTTCAGACGCAACGGGTCCACAACGATACCGGCGTATAGAACAGAGTCGACCAATTCACCGATGTCTTTTTCTTTCTTTTGCTTCGTGGTAAGAACATCCTGTAGACTTCTTCCTGGAATTGGTGACAGTCGGCGTCGAGAGAAACATGATAGAGCTTGCCTTCTTACAGCGTGAATCCTTCGAAATTCCGTCCCGTATATGGAACTCAAGACATGACTCATAAGTCATGACCCAGAGGTCGGGAGTGAACGAGCCAAGAGGGGGTCCTCAGGTAGACAACTCTGGGTGATAACTGGATGGACTCGGCTCACGTTCAAACAGCTATTTCTTCTCGGTTTGCCGAATCGAGAATATTCACGGGACTCCCACGCCGGCTTCGGGCTACAACAGAGGAGCTCTCTTGGCGAGGAAACTGCAAAATATCGAGCTGGCAACTCACCGACCAGATACGCAAGCGTTGATATCAGAAAGAAGTTTTTCATTTGAGAGCAAAGCTCTCATCCACTCCGTTACGAAACGCAAGCGGCGTGGCGGTGGGACGACCACTTGAAGCATGTCGACTGCAATCAACAACTTCGTGCGCTGATTGACGGAAGTTAAATCGAAACTACCATTCGCGGCCTACAGGTTTGATGGAAAAGTTCCGAGCGTGACAAGAATACGGAACGACCGATGTGTTGATTTATATTCTCAGCTCCTTCCAGGTCTCGTGTGATGAGTCATCTCGACATCGTTTCTCAGCTCTGATCATCACTGACGGCTAATGACACCTCGAACGATCCCAGAAGTCGACTCGACTGCGGTCGCATCCTGTCGCGTTGGTATTCGGAAGCAAAGTAAGCTTGGAATCTTCAGGAGGCCCATGGGAGGAACAAAATGGAGGGAGCGCGATCCGCAAGCAGGGAATTCAAGCGGAGATTGAACATGGGGCTATCATCCTTGGGTCGCTCGCATTAGATTCGAGCTCTGAGCGTCATGCTCATGAAATTCCTGATTTTGATCGATCATGAACCATCATCGTGAGCTCCGATCGGGGCGATCGTTCTGAGGAGATCGATCCGGAAGTCACCGGACGGTTGGCAAAGATTTGCTTCCGCACGGTGAACTCAAATGTGCTCCATGCTTCTAATGACTCAATTCCATTTATTGATTCCTTCAATTCCTCCCTCTGAAGTACATCGAATCTCTCGATTTCCGCGTCACGTGGGCCGAGCTCAGGAAAATCGCTGATCGCGAGCATTTCCTTGTTCCCTGCTTGCTTCCCTCGGTTCCGAACTACGCTCCAGGTCCTCGACCAGGACTCTAGTGGAACCTCTTCGTGCTGTCAGTTCAGCCGATGCAGCAAGCCTGCAGCAGGACCTTGTAGTCGAGTTCTCGCGATCAAACTCAAAGTTCATAGATTTCGGCGGGGTTACAGTAGCTGAGCAGGCCGAGTTTACAGAAGCGGCGATGAAGAAGTTTCCTTAGATGCAGGTATTTAACACCGAATTTCGCCCACCCTTTGATGTAGGTTTCTAACTGTGAATCCCAGGTATTGACCAGATTAGTATCTCCTCAAATGATCCGTGAGTCGCACCCTGGATTCATCGACAACTCACCCTTATCCTCTCGAAATACATCGCCGACCGCAGAGATTCTTTGATCTGTTTGGTCACAGCATCCGGCAACTCGTCGTGGCAGAAAAAATCCGTATTGTCTCTCTGTATCTCATCGATCTGTATATTTGAAAGAATATGCCGTCGGTATTGAATATTCTGTTCTGGTATTTTTCGATTCGAGCCAACTTGGGAAACATTAAATTGGTGCAGTAAAAGAAAAACGTACCCCGAGCTCGCCGAGTTCCCCAACATGTGAATGTTTGATGGTGAAATTGCCCGACATTTTGGGGATCGTCAGCTGGCAAGAACTCCTTTCTTCCGCAAAAGCCTTGATCCAGAATCTTTTGGAGGACGAAGGCATCGAGGTTAATGTCCCAGTTATGTCTCAATACCTCGAAATGTCTCATGCTCGCCCCTGTTCGGGGCACGGAATATGCCGGGTCCCCCACTCGAAAACTCACTCGAAATCAATGACAACATTATCAACTTCGAGATAAACTGTCAGCCAGATCTCCCCTTCTTCTTCTCGCAGTTTGACATCTTTCGCTCGACCGAGGCCGCCCAAGTTGTGGACGTTCACCTGTCATTGAGATGTTGATTACTAGCATTCAACAATATCGGAGAGTTCGGTCCAGAGGAAGTGGACTGAATGGAGCAAACTCAGGGAGTTCACGGTACTCACGCCGAGGAAAACTGTATCGCGAACGAGTATGCATTTTTTCAGCATGAGTGGATCCAACATGATCGAGGCGTACAGAACGGTATCGATGACCCCTGCGATGTCATTTTCTTTCTTCTGCTGTGCAGACTGACTCGATGCCGAAACTAAAAGTTAATGGACGAAATCTTGTTGAATGGACTCGGTATGGCTAGTGGCTAGACACCACCTAGTCCCCTCGCGAGCTCGACAAAAACAAGAATTCCTCGACATGTCTTTTTCCCACCCCCGCGCTTCACGAGAATCCCTCGAAGCGATGAGCCGATCGTGCCGAAGGAGCTCATCCGCACGCTCCCGAACGCGGAACTGCCGACATTTCACTGTTTCCGATGATTACACTTCCGGCTATCCGCGGCGGGGCTGATTCCGCACCCTTAGCATCGTGCGTTTGATATGCGATGAGTGACCCTAATCCTTCCAACGTGCAACTTCAGGGGGCGATGACGACCCCGAAGTTGAAAAGTTCTCAAGCGGAAGGTTGACCAGGTGTACACTCACCGATCATCGATCCGAGAACGATGATTGAGGAGAATCCTTTCATTAGGGGTCGCGACTTTCATTTGCTTCGCCACGGAGAATGCGGCGAACCGGCGGATAGGTGCCATTTCTGAATTCTCATACATTGACTTGATTCCTCCGAAAACGCGTGACTGGACTATCGAGCCCGACCGTATGATTTATTTCGTATCGTTGTTGTTAATATATCAAATATTCCTTCTGAGCTGCTGTTTTACCTATGATCCTTTCGGGGCCCGACCTTCCGAGAGGATCAGGAAAGCTGTTCTCGGAAGAATTTTTCTCTTTAACAGTACGAGCTTCATCGACTGAGTGCAGATCGATTTTGCGAGGGCTCGTCTGGTCGAGGACTCGTCATGCGATCCGCTAAAGAGTTTCTGCTCCGTAAAGTAAAACTCGGCCAATCCTCGCTTCTCGAGGTATCCGGCTGAGTGGACCCGATTATCCATTCCTCTTTATCCGTCCAGGTGCCGATAGTTCGTTTTGGGAATGGAGGACTCGATTCAAGCCTCGAGGAGACGGGGACGGAATCGTTCCGATAGTTTGGCTTGCGGATGAGCTTTTAGTCGAAGGAGTGAGCCTTCCTGAATTTGGACCACAGCCAAGACATAGGGGCGATGGTCCCTAGTCTAGGGAACTATACCATTCTATACCACGCTGCTGCTTCCGAAAGCTTCTGATTGTGAAATAAATTCATTTGTGAAATTCTGTGTAGTTCCGCGGCAGCCAAGGAGCTGAAATCGTCCCTCGAGATGACGCGAGGTTTGACACCTTTACGTCGTGTGCCCTGACGGGTGCTGTCATCGATTTTGGCAGAGTTCAGACCTCATCCTCCTCTAGGACGTGTCATGGCGAGGCAAGGCTTCGCCGCGATCGACGAGTGCAGAGAGGTCCTCCTCGACTTCGGTCAGTTACGAGCTCCACCGCAGGACGGCTCCATCAGAACGGATTATATCGAAACGGATATATACATATATAAACGGATTATATATATAGCGAACACTGATTGATATCTCAGTCCTTCCTTTTTCCTTGACAGTGGAGAAAGATGTCGCCGCGGAGGAGTGCCGCCGGACGGTGCTCCGTACTCTCTTCTTACTGCTATGGTTCCCGCTCTGCTACCTGACGGTATTCGTGACCGTCGCTCTTTTCGAGCCAAACGTCAAATTCTGGATAATATATAATCCTAAGATGGCCTACTGCTCATTGTGAGTTGATAAATTCGTCATGTCTCTTTGGTATTCTATCGTTTCCTCGTGCCTTCTCCCCGAGTCAAGCATCGTCTGGGGGAAGACACGTGCCGACATCGATTCTCGGGATCCTGATCAAGCCCCTTTGAACGACTTCCTCTTCACGGCACAAATTCTAGATGATGACGGTATTGTCATTCCCACGTTGTCTCGAGGGTTGGTGCCTTCGAGTTGGCGCCCACGGACTTACTCAGAAAGGTTCACCTAGGAACTCAACCGGTCACACCTCGTATCAGCTTATCGACTCTAATAATGGCGCTCGAGTTCTGTGCGAATTCGCTCACTTAGCCGTTCATATAAGATGGACGAACTCCAACTGGCGATATCCGAGTACGGTCATTCGGGGCTGAACTGACTTCGGGACCTGCAATAGAGTTAGCGTTTCGTACGACATCGCACGAATACTTAAGCGTACATTGAACAGCGGCTCATCTCTCGTTTCGAAAGCTAGGCCTTCCTGGATATAAGTTAACTCCGGGTCCTGCACGGATCTCGCCGTATTTCCTTTCCAGTATAGCCATGCCGCTGTTGCTCCTAGTGGTCCTGTTCTATGCACCGATCCAATCCTCGACAAGCTACACACTGATGGTCCTGGCAGTTTTCGTGATTGACTTCGCCTACGTCGAATCCTCGCTCTGTGCATTTTTCGAAACCTATTGTGCCTTCATGATGAACCGTGAGTATTCCAACTTCCCGGGGTGGGCGCCGGCGAATATTCGGTCTACGATCGTGTCGGTTTCCGGAGCGGCAGCATAATGCAACGCTATCCTTTCATAACTCTTTCATCCGCTCGATACAGTGAGCGAACTTCCCTCAGCGTGGACCGTTTCTCAATGTTACAGTTATCTGTCTCATGACGTGCACGGAAATACTCGCGTTTTCCTTCCTGCCGTTGGATCTGACGGCCCCGACGGGGATCCTGATTATTCTTTCGAGCCATCTTATCAACTATGTAGCTGTAGCCTGTGCTCTGGCGGCTTCGGTCGCCGACAAGGCCATCACCGGAGGTGCGATGGGTGTATCCGCCGCAGTGATGATGTTCAAAGTGCGGTCTATTGTCAACTATCTCGCTCTTGAAGAGCGTATCTGAATCAAGCTGGTCTATTGTCTGGCGAATTTCCTCCAAAATTATGACTCGTTGCTCAAAACAGCGCGGGTGTACGGAAATCGGTGAGGGATTTAGGTACATAATTCATTCCTCGTCTTAGGAGCATCCGCGCAATGTTTGCCTCGAGGATTATGTTTTCCCGCCCCGCGATGAATAATATTCTGATTCATCGCGCTCTCTTGCTCGATATTCCATCGGAACTCACACGGTGAGCCCGACTCTATCATCTCCGGCCGCCGAGGTCGTCGTCGCGACCAGGCCAAAAATTTCACACCATCCAATAGAATAAAATTTCAGCTTGATTTTTGGAATCTGCCCATTTCTTGATGTAGCTCACGAAATCCCCCTCTCTCGCCCTTCCTCCCGTACCGCGGGTTGTCTTCCCATTGGGTCGCGTTCCTGGGACATGTCGACGGGACTTGAGCAGATGCATGTCAGCTGAACGCCTGTAGGACGAAAATTACACATCGCGCTGAATCCTGGAGCGTGCAACATTCTCGTGTCGTCTGACGATCGAATGCTTCGACCGCATGTCTGGGGTCAGGGGGTGCAAACGGACAGAATGCCAGCGAAGGAGGAGCCCCGCCCTGCAGCTATTAGGGCATGACACCGGAGAGCAACGTACACAGTATTTCACTCATCTTAGAAGGCTGCAGTGGGGAGGCTCCTCTTTGGCTTGGCGCCAGACTGACTGCCGGTCGGACCTCTCGCTCCTGGATCGCCGCTTGCCTCAGTCGCTCGTCTGCCTTAGACCCCACGCAACGAGATTTGAAACTTAGTTGGTATTCGGCACAGCATCATCCTACCCGTTCCACACTCCCCTCCCTACCCTACGTAAATAGTTTGACCTGGTACCCACGGCAAACCTCTATCAAATTCACTAGGCCACTCTCCGATTTTTTCTCTCTGTCTCTCCGCCGTTCTCCCCTCCTGCCTCTGGCCTGGCCAAGGGGCTAGCGGGTCGGCGCACCAACTATCCATTCCTGTGGGTCTCTCGAGCAGCCAGTGCTTGAAACCTTTGCTTCGTTAATCTCAATTCATAACGCCGGCCTACGTTGCGGTGAGCTGCCAAAGGCCCAGCACGGCATGGACCAATCGTAAGTACCATCTTCCATCTCTCCTGCTTTCCTGCTTATCCCAGAGATAATAGTCATGTGTGTGTGCTCGCCCGCTCACGTTGAAATGTTGACCTTGAACTTTGCAAAGAGCATTCAAGTACGCTCCGGATCTCTGGTCGGACCTCGCAACGAGGCAGCGTGTATCACCCAGAATCGATGTCATGTCGACTGCATATATCTATTCGGTACTCTTCCAGTCAGATCCGAACGGGAAAATCTTCATGCCATTCGCGCTATAGACCGAGGCACCGATGCTCTGAATGCGTGGCTCGAGCTTCAGATTGCAATAGTCCTCGTGGAAGAATCAGTCCGAGAGAGAGACCCGAGGCTCTCCGGCGGTGCGGAGTTGTCGCAGGTGATCGAGGGATGAGCAAGTCACTGAGCGGGAAACTCATCGGCAGAGTAAAATGTGGGAGCATCCAATGATCGCTCCCCATGACAATGATTGGCCGGCCAGACTGCGAGCGCCGGTTTTTGTTTTGGCTTAATATGCCCGAAGCAGCAGGCCACACAGTTCCTGTGAATGTCAAAGGACGTGCGCTTTGCGGAGGACGTCCGTCTTCTCGGAGTCATCCTGCGCGCAGCACAGCGCTGCGAGGACAGACCTGTTGCTCTTGGAGTTCTGTTCAGATATGGGCGTGAGTTTCAAGATAACCAGGTCCGATGAGGATAAAACTTTGAGAGCGGGGGAGCACCCGAGATGCCCGTTGGAGAATTTCTCCGAGAACTTAATCGGATCCTCTGAGCTACGAGGGGGCATGTTCTGTAGAAGTGCTCGAGCTTCAAGGATCACGATTTTGGGAAACATCATCGAAGAGTAAGAGCTCGATGTCTCCGCCTTCTCCGAGAAGTCATCAGCACCTTTCACTCGACACCCAACCTGACCCTCTCCTCATTGTCTGAATCTCCTCAATGTTGGCCGGTGTCCAAAGATCGGCTCGCTCATGCTGCATCTGAGGATTGAAGTTTTCCGGACAAGGAATAGTTCGGAAGCTCGCTGACCGCGGTGTTTGTCGCTTCTTCCTTGCAGGGCAGTCCACTTCTCATCAAAACCGCATTCGCCGGAGGACGAACTCGGTGAATGGAGCCACCTGAGAGTAGACGCAACCGCCGGCGGGACGGGTGAGTTCTGGAATGTATGACCTCTTCTATGATTGAGATCACGGAGGCACAAACCCCCTTTTCTCCAAACCCCCTCTCTGAAGAGATTTCCACTCGGGAGCAGAGAGCTAGGCTGCTCAGGCCGATGGAATCTATCGGGAAGTCGATACTCTTCTAGGGTGGGGTCGGGGTCCATTCCGGGAAACTTCCGGTTTCGGAAGGGCTACAGCGGATTCCGTTGACTCTAATCGAACAAGAGCGATAGACGAGTGCTCACACGGAGCGTTCGACTCGTCTCGCTCTCGTTCCATGAAGCTCACGTCGGTATGGTCACGCTGACATCCCGATCTCAGGCGACGTCAACGTGCCTTCATTTTCACATGGAAGAGCGAACATTATCGGAATGATTAAGGCCTCTGTGTACGGGGCGCGTCGGACCCGATCCGAACGATCACCGCGCCTCGACGACGAACTCCGCAAACATCGGATTCAATATTGGGGCTTTAGATCGTCTGGAAAAAACTTCATTGGCTCTGGAGTAAGAAAAAATGATGATGACCGATGGAGAAGATCCACGAAGAAAGAGGCGACCCTCCCCGCCCCGTGGTCTCATATTCGTCGCACCAAGTCGAGACCGTCATTGCAGATATCTGAGTACGCATCTGATCTCAAGGTGGTCACATTTTTTTTTCTAGCGGTCTCCGTGATCCGTCCGAAAACCCTCGAGCTCGACCCCAGCTCCGCAGAGGCCAAGTCGAAGCGCTCTGTAGGTTCTGCTCTCGTGCCGTTAGCGCTACTCCTGATGAGTTTTCCATTCGGTTTCTTGGCAAGCGTAATGGCCATTGTGCTTTACGTCCCAGTTGTCAACTCCTGGCTGAACAAGAACTACTTGACCGTCCACATCGCTTTGTGAGTTGATGACTCGATCAGACGGAACGTTTGACGACCACCGCAGGCACTCTGACTAAACCCCATCCTATTTTCAACTCCGTAGCGGATCCACTCTGGTGTTCTTCTTCATCCACATCTTTCCCCGCGTTAAAGCATCGTTCGTTTTGAGCGTCTTTTTCAGCACACTATTTCTATGTTCACTCGCATATCTGACAGCCGTGCTGTCAGTAATCATCGACACCCCTATAGTCTTCATGCTAAATTGTGAGTGGGCGATCAAGAGCGTACAATACAAGTACGTACATGCATGCATGATCTTCTACGGACATCAGAGTCATGGTTATCGTTCGGGACCCTCTGCTGGGTCGTGTCTCTGCCGATCTAATTATATCATGGTTTCGTTGAAGATATGGACGGAATATTCTCTCGTAGTAAAGTCTATGTAGACATTGACGTTCCATCTTCTTGCAGCCATCTGCTTCGCCGTGTGTCTGCAGCTTGTGGTGTATTCGACGATCGGGATCGATCTCACCTCAATTTTTGGACTCGTCATGTTATTCGGAAGCTTCACTGTCGATTATGCAGTTGTAGTGTTCTTAGTGCCTTCGAAAATTCTCGACAAGATCATCGCATTCGTGAGCTTGGCTGGGATATCAAAAGGTTTTCAAATGAAAATTTCGGAGTTAGTAGGGAAGTATCAACAAGACGATGCCGTTTGAGTTCCTCTGTGTGAATGTTAGCATTCCAACAAAATCCGTCCTGGAGCGGAGCGCCAATCCGCTCCGATTCCCGAAGCTTTCGGAGACTCTGAAAGAATCCGATGAGAAGGGGGGATTGATCCACGAGAGTGTAGCTACAGGAGCGCTGCTCCTGTCGTACTTGTGTGGTTTCGAGCTATGGGAAGCTGCATCGTCATAGATGAAGTACTCGATCGACCGATTTGTATGCGGATTAGATCAGAGAGCGCTTCTCTCCGGATATCTCGTCAAGCCGGAGAACGAACAAGTCGCGCAAACGGATATTTGTTGATTTCTGCGTGCGAATTGCGGGTTTTTCGAATTTTCCAAGCACGACAGACTGGTTGTGAAAGGTATTTTTTGAACCTGTACACGCGGACGGAAATTTCGAATGGAGTATCCCAACGTCCGGGTTTCCCCACCCGAATGTGATCATTGAATAATGATCAGAGTTTTGGTCACACGTAGCCACAAAGTATGCGATAATGTCTCACCATGAAACGTATCCATTGCTGTGATTATTTCAAAGCGACCATAGGAGCGGAGATTTTAAGCTAGCATCAGGCTGCCGCGGCGTTGAGCAGAGAAGGGAAAGAAAGTACCATGTCGTCGGGAACATGTTTAGTCCACAGTTCCCCCATGAGACGAACGACTGTATATTTTGATGGAGCGATCGCGGAGAGGAGGCAGTATTCAAAGTATAGAGGACTTCTGTTCAAGTTTTGTATGTTTAGATTAGAAGGCGAACGACGCTGACTTCGACAGCCTCATCAAAGAACTGCAATACAACTTTTCCACCGTCCATTTTCAGCGTCGACGGGAGTAGCAATGTTCAAAAATATACGATAAGTGTATAGAATTGATTATGTACTTGCGATCACTCGTTGGAGTACCGGGACTCGTCTCGGATAGCACGATATGTTTACACAAGGAGGTAGAATACTGGAATGGGCACTTCGGAAGATTCATTAAAGAGGAATTTTGAAAGAGGTTGCCATATTTTTTCGGCTGGGGGGAATCTCACTCAAGATAGACGGACTTTCGTCTCGGATACTTACTCAATATTCAATCAAGTCATTCTAGCTCGAGTTCCCTTCGCCCCTTCGGTCTTCCGGAGAGCGGGAGCGGCTCAACGAATAATAGGTAGGTGCACTCCAAGTCTCATTCTGGGTATACATGGGGCTTGTGGAGCGGCATCATTGAAAAGAGAGCTTCCAAGCGGCCAAGGAAACACTACATCAATGCCTAATTGAACATCCACATCTGATGGGCGGGCCGTCAGATATGTCCCTGTTGTATGTTATATATTCCTGAGAATACATAGGAGTCCTCATCTAGGAATCCTAAGATCCTTTCCTCTGGACAGAACTCTCAAGCGATCGATTGTGTACGGAGTTACGATTCGTCATTCCACGTGACTTATGCAGAGTCAAGCTCAGAAAATCGTTGGTCGATATACGTGTGGGTTAGGGGGCTCGACAGACCAATTAGGCGAAAATGTGCCCCTATTTTTCTAGTAACTGATTAGCATGCTCGTCTCTTTTCCGAACCTCTGGAGCCCTCCCCTTTGTCAGAGACCGCTCATATTTGCGAGCCCGCCTCCTTGTTACTCCTGCCTCTCAAGATGAGGATAGAGCTAAGTTTACCCTGAATGCAACCACCGTGGAAATTCCACGGTGGAATCCGAGTACGTTTACTACACGGAATAGTCCATCAAAATCCTTTCCGAGGATCTTCTCAATGCAATTTGACTCGCATCGGCCGATCCAGAGACAAGGTCCAAAGATTCTCCGTTCTTCGTCCGGCCAGCGACCTTGGAGCTAGTTAGTTCTCAAGTTTCGAAGGAGGGAACGAGCAGGATTCGCAAGCGTTCCATCAGGTGATGAGCGTCTATGTCCCTGCTGCTCCTACGAACGCCCACGTCACCCGGAAGATTCGAACGCTCCGAGAAAAGAGTGGCCGAATGGGACGGTATGATGCGACTAATCCGGCGTATTTTGATTGATTGATTGATTGTTTATTGACCTTCCCTAGCTATGTTCAAATCTCCAACATAGAGAGAGACCCTAATATATAGGGGCGATGGCTCAGCTGGTCGTTGGCGGATGCGGTTTCGCGATTTGTCCGTCGGGATTGTCGATATTCCTCTTTTCCCACTCTTCCAACATTACTTTTGTGTCGAAAATCATCTTCGGGGTGCTTTCTTCGTGTAGGCCCAGTCTTTTCCGTATTATACACTCAGCATCCGGGGGGTCTTCGCATTCGAGGATCACATGTTCCTGGGTTTCCTCTTCTCTCCCGCACCTCAGGCAGGTCGCTCCGATGTTTTTGAAACGAGACCTAAATTTTCTAGTCTGTAAACATCCCGCTCTAGCATTCGCGAGAAGGCGACTGCCTCTCGTATTGTCATAGATGTGCTCGATATTTCCTCGCACCGTTTTATAAGTCCTGTACCGTTCAAGGGTTCTCTTCTCGGACATCCCTTCGACCCAATCTTGGTCAAGTTTGTTTTTGATGGTTTCGTTAACTTATTTTTTGTAAACACCGAGACTCACTCTTAGAGTTGACCTTGGTATTTCCCGGATGCTCTGACATCCGAATTTCTTCTTCAACTCGAGACTTCTCTTTTGAAGTTTGGTGGGTATACTCGCAATCTTCATCATTGTCTGGATTGCCTTTGGCCACCTCGTCTCGCTCATCTCATTGATTCTAGCCTGATATATTAGCTTACTCTTTGCTTCTCTGGCTTCGAACGTGGACCATCCCAGCTCTCCGTCTATAAATTCTATGGCGGTGTTCGCATTGGGTTCCCCCAGGGCCCATCTTCCAGCCTCCCGTTGTAGGGTTTCGAGTCTCCGCCGCAGTTTCGCGGACATGGTGGTTACCGAGTTGGCATATGTCAATCCAGGTACCGCCGTGCTCTTCCACTGGATCTTAGTCACCTCAAATCTGTTAAATCTCCAGAGTGATTTGGCGTGCATCTGTCGCAAGAACTTTTTCTGCTTTCGATTTCCCAGACCTTCTCTTGCTCCTCCAGGTAGTTTTTCCCATCACAGAGAGTGATGCCTAAGTACTTGTAGGAGTTGAGAGTAGGTAGCGCCCGGCTTAGGACTTCGAATTCCTTTTCTGAGTCTCTACATGGCGCATATTCTATAATGGCACTCTTGCTAGGATTGAATTGGAGACTCATCTGGTCCCCAAAACTCGATACTACCTCTAGTAATGTGACCATGCCTTTTCGGGTCTGTGAGATCAGTACCAAGTCGTCAGCGAATAATAGTCCACTTATCGAGAGATGTCTTTCTCGCTCAGTGTCGAACAATTTTCCTGGCAATCTGACCTTAAATCCGATTCCTGTTTGCTGTAGCTTCGATTCGAGCTCTGATATGTACAGGATGAATAGGATGGGACTCAACGGGCAACCCTGTCGGAGTCCAATCTCCGTTCGTATGGTTTTGGATTTGTGGCCATTATAATGGAGTGCTACTCTGTTATCGGTGTATAGAAGTTTGAGTAGTTCTATGATAGGTTCTGGCATGCCTTTCTTCTCCAGAACCTCCCAGAGTCGTGCCCTGTCAATTCGATCGTAGGCACGGGTGCAGTCCAAGAAGCAGGTTATCAGGCCTGCCTTCTCCTGCCTAGCAATTTCGATGGCAGAAGTCAAGATAAAAATGCAATCTTCTCCTCTTCTGTCTTTTCTGAAGCCATATTAGGCGCGGCACACTGCAGTCCGATTTTGTTCTCTGGTAGAGGAATATCTTGTCGAATGATGATTCGCTACCTATTGAATTCCGCGTTACACAAAGAGAAGAACTAGGCTCCCGCAGCGGAGAATTTCGTCAAAGTTCAAAGTCCAGAAGAGTACTGAGGCATTACAGATCACAGCCGCATTGTTCTGAATGGCTTGTTCATATTATAAATAGTAAGACTAGAACTCTGGGCCCTCGACCCGAACTCACTCGCTAAAGGCAATGCGGGTTGTTGATCCTTCTGCCGTGAATTTAATGGAGGCTTAGCAGGGGAGTGTGAGGAGTCCCACCGAGTTTCGGATAACGAAGAACGTCGAGCATTATGATCCGGCAATATTCCCGGAGAATCTACGGTCTGTGGGGATAGCTCAACTTCGCGCGAGCACACATTCTCGGGACGAGCTAAGAGTTTTTTTGCCAGGCAGCGAGATGTTGATCGATCTTTCTGAAGACTGTCCGCGGAAAATTCCTGGCGGGAATTCCGCCACTCGCGAGTTCCGGAGAATCGGGGGGGCCGTCGAAAAAAGTGCCAAACGCCGTCGAAAAGCTGGAAACCCTGTATAGAGCGCGAATCAGCCGAAGGGTTGGCGCGGAAGGCTCCGCAAAGTGGCTGCTGGTGTCGAATCTCCGGCATGCATTGCTCAGGACTGTAAGAAGAGCCGGACGGACGGTCTCCAGTGACGTTTCCGGGAGCTCAGTCGTGAGGAGAGCTACATGTCAATGATCATCTCACCGCATACTGATGATGATGATTTATGTTTGATTTCCGACGACGTCTGCTCTCGGTCGACACCTCATCGCCTTCATTCCTTCGGAGGAGCTTTCGGAATGTTAGGTATGAATTAGGCCAGGGTCGACGTTTATCGGCGCATCGGTTGCCTTACACATCGAGGTTCCCGAGGTGACGCGACCAGGGAGAGTTTCCGCCACTAGGAGACCGAGGGGATTTTCGAATGGCGCGCTTCCTGAGATGCCTCAGGGCACGATCGCTCCGGAATGGGGACGGAACCTCTCCACGGTATCCACTCGTTGGGGTGGGGGAGACGTCATGGAGTATGGATGCTTCGCTCAATATCATTCGGAGATCACATGGCATGATCACACACGACGACAAGTCTTCACTCTTGACGAGTTCCGAGCTGCACCGCTGCTCTTAGTATCGTCCGGGTGGAAGAATTCTCGAGCGAAAGCAGTCTGTGCATCAGCTCGATACGAATGCTCCTGAGAGGATGACAGGATCTCAAAGGTGGCACTGAGCACCGGAATCGTCCTCGCCACGTCCGCGCGTCCACAGCGAGTACTGATAACATCAAGGGAGTTTCGTTGCATTCGCTGCCATTCAACGAATTCAAACTCATCTCGGATCATCCAGATCATGTCCCCGAATTATCCGAAGCCCGTATTTGGCGGGCTAGCACAACCCCGATCAAATCCTGAATGAAACCAAAGTTCAGAGGAAACCCGCTTCTCTCCATCCATATCCGTTCGAGGGACCATCGATCTTACTTCAAGATTGGGCCTGCTGCAGAACTCATCGGAGCATGAGCGAGAATCGACCAATCGAGCTCCAACTCGGAGGAAGGATCGGGAAGGATACCGACGTTCTCGTTGAGTAGATGCCGTCTATCTGCAAGAATTACAGAGGAACGCGAATCCAGGAATCGCATTCGTCAGCAGTTTCAGCCGAGCATGAGACGTCTCCGGTTCATTGCAAGGGACCTCACGGGACTGTTGTCGAGAATCGCGGCTCTCCAGGAAATTGGCGATTCCTCGAAAGCCTAATCGCTGCAGTCTCCGCCACGATGGAACAGAGGGATTTGCGAGAAGAGTGGGGAAACGGGAAAAGAGGTAGAGAGTGTTGAGCCATGGCTACAGCTGGTTGGCTGGAGTTCCACAAAACAAGTCCGTTGGGAGCGACATTACTCGAGAGGATCGACTCGCAAGAAGCTTATCTCAGTCCCGACCTTACGATCGAGAGCTTCCGATCCGTTTCAGAGCCCTGCATTCGACAGACGATCTCGGACTAGGAACTTGTGCTGCGAATGCGATCGCTCATCGGGGACGAAGGAACGTTGAATGCCGCTCAGGAAAGTGTGCGATCTGACCTCGCATCGGAGATAAAAGGGACTCGGGTATAGAAAGTATCTTCAACGCTACACCGAGCAGGGCATCTCTATCGCAGGACATGTGAATTTGTCCCCTGTCGAATATCTCGAGAAGCCTTCATTACGATCCCGCCGGTTTTGGAGGGCCCTTGGCCGTCACGGAACGTACCACACGCACTCTGAATGCTGGCAACCCTGAACCAGCGAGGCTCCGGTCACCAAGTCAGCGTGGTACACTTTGCTGTGAGTGTGGTGGCGTCGGTCGGTACGTCTCGCCTGTCTGTATTTGTGTTGTGGGTGAGTGAATTGAGCAATCTCCACCAAATTCGAGCTTCACGCTCATTCCTCGGAGTCGACGACGGCAATTAAACGTAGCCGTGTGAAGACGGGTCATTTCCCCCGACGGTCAGAGATCAAACTGTCATTGTCGTGTATTGGCACCAGTTACGACTTCGTTCGAAGACAGGTGGAAGCATCACAAGACAGAAGATTCGAAGATATGTCTCTGTGAGGATCAACAACCGAACAAGTTCCTCGATGCTCGGTCGGCCACTCCGCTAAGAAGCAGTGGATCCGGATACGGTGGCGATGGTTTCTCCGGACCTCGGTGAGTATTCCAATAGCTCCGAGAGAATCGGCCGAGCCCATGGTCCCGACTGAGGACGTCTCGAGCTCCAGCCCGAACTTTCCCTTCACATCAGTATGCATTTCCACTTTTGCTGAAGACAGCGCATTGATAGGGTAGCCCAGAGGATGCTCGGGATTTTTTTTGAATGTTCGTGTATCTGATAGAGAAAGGGGTTCTCCGAGTTGAGCGAATTCTGAGAACTCTCGAGCTGCAATTCGGGAGCTCTAGCTGGAACTGACCGAGTTCGCACATCAGCGTCCGCGGATTCAAGGACCGGCTGGATTTTCTGTACGCGCGTCCTGGAATCAGGAGGACTTCATTGCTCTCTTGAGTCTCGCAGAGTAGAAAGCTCGAAAAACCCGCGGAAACTACTGGGGAGATGCCCGGGAGGACCGTCCTAGGACCGGAGCATCAAGCCTGGCAATGAATCTCTCGGATCTGAATCCGCTCGAAGTCCGCGCTCCGTCGGAACACTTCAATAGCTTGTTGCTGTTTTGAAAAGTATCATGTCGCAGCGCGGGAGGAGTTCATCGCACTTTCAAGGTCGTAGCGAGACCGTCACGCAATGAGATCGAGCGAACGAGCGAGCGAGTGAGCGAGTGAGTGAAAGAACCACACCGACAGACAAATATAGCAGCGTGCCTTTCTCTACTAGTAGCAGTGGAAATAACTGTAGCCTTCTATTGGTTATCCGTGTCACCGGCGATGTCGCCGCGGCCGTCATCGCTGCTTAGAGACACGATGCCAACGTTGTCTGGTTGGGTTAATGGCCACTAGAGCCTTCCGGTTATTGGCCACGACGGTCTTGGGAAACGTCATCAGAATGTCTTTGCACTCGTTTCTCTCCGATGCTCAGGCGGCAATCCGGAACGATACGAAAATTGCAACGTGACGCTCGGATCGAGCCGAGCAAGATGACGGGACGGACCCGCGCAAGGCATGCCATAGCGGTAGAAGAAACTCTGCCGTGGCTCGTTCAGCTCGGGAAATGTGGGAGTATGCCCTTTTCTCCTCTCGTAGCTGATGAAAAGCGGCTCTGATACAGTTCCCTTGGCGATTCTCAGTGGCACTCGAAGCGGACGTCGTGAGAGCCGGAATAGAAATATGAACCCGATCTCGGAGTCGGAGAAATAATTTGTCCCGACTGAATAAGGTCAGGGAATCGAATGTGCGGACGCTAGAAAATTGGGTAGATTGCATCCACTTTCCTTTCCCCCATTCAGGAGATCGCAGCGCTCTTTGCTCCAAGTTCGAGTTTTGACCCATAAACCCAGTGGTGGTGGTGCCCGCGGTTAAACGCAGCGGGTCACTCCGCCGGCCACTGAAAAAGTGTTACGGGAATGAAAAAAACAACACTCCGACGATCCGGAGAACGAGTTTCCTCCTTTCTCTTACGAAGGCCTCCTCCAAGGCCTGCTAGAGCCAGATGCAGCCAACGGTGGTCGCGAGCGGCTTCTGCCAAGGGGCTAAACGAGGAAAGGGATCCAGAACTGAAGAAGGGACGGAGGGACGCACGTACGGGATGGATGAATGAATTCGCCGGAGCTGGTCGGCCGCCCGTCCGCCAACAAAGCAAGTGACTCGTAGCTGCTCGGTGAGCTAACCGACCGACTGAGTGCAGCGGCGGCCGGTGACAGCAGCCGCCGTCGTGGCGACACCGAAATTCCCCGACAGAAGACTTGTTTACGTTGCCTTTCCCCGCGTGTTGTGTGGAGCGGCCAACCGACCGACCGACCGACCAAGCAGCCAACCAACAGCGGAGCGAGCTAACCCGTCAACGAATCAACCACGAGTTGCAGACAGAAAACACTTCAGAGCTGCCGATTTCAGAAGTGCTGTGGGAAGCTACGAATGTGTCCGCGGAGGAGGCGCTCTCCGACGGCTCAAGTGTTCTCCAAGCGTGGAAATCCACCTGCAGAGGGATCTTAGGCGAAAACTTGCGCTCCTTGAAGTTCCGTCTCTTGTCCACGTTTTCAGAGAACCGTGTATCTCCCATTGACGCGAAGCGCCCTGTTGTTGGTGCTCGCCTGGAGAGTGCTTTACTGAGATCGGCTGAAGCTCCTGACGGTAAGGCCGTACAGTTCACAAGTGCTTGTCGGCTCGGCCGGCTGGGAAGGCGGCGGGCAGGCGAGCGAGCGAGCAGACAGACAGGCTGGATGTCTCTCTCCGACTGGCGAAAGGAGGTCATTCGCCCCGCTCTGCTCTCGCTGACCCAGTAACACAGAGTTCCCTTTCACAAAATCGGCCGAGTTACCACGACAGAGCAAGCGAACGTCCGACCGACCGACCGACGGACGGACGGACCAACTAGCCAGGCAAGCAGCGGAGCGAGCGAGCAATCGAAATTCCGCAGTGCACGGACTGGAGAACGGAATCATGCGGTCTCTGACACCCCCCGCGTCCGAGCGGGTCAGAAGTTGGGATTTGTGACTGAGCAGCAAGAGTGAACCGCTGCTCCAGACTCTCGTCAAACGACGGAGTGGAAATTGTGCGAGCGAGAACGACGTGATGATTTCCTCCGAGTCAAGCCAAGGGGCAGGCCGCGCTTCGTTGACACAGTGGTGCATGCCCGTGATGGTGATCCCATGCTCTGTGCCCGAAATCTATCTCATGTTCAGTGCTTCGTCTCTTGTGATGCTGTGAGACACTGGGTGAAACTTGTAGCGCCGCTTAGCACCTGATATCCGATCGGTGTTCTCGGAGACAATCACCGTTCGGAGGATCGAGCGATGAATGAGACAAGGCGCTCACAAATTAAACGGCGTTCAGGCTCGAATGTGAAATAGGCTACGATCAACTAGCGAGCTGCCATGTACAAGAGAGCCGACAAACCGAGAGTCCCCGTGTCGACACTTCTACAGAGTGTGGGGGTCTCGTCAACGGCATCGTCGCCCCCGACTTCGCCTGAAACCTCCCGGACCAGCTGGACTTCATCGGGTATATCGTCCTCCAAGATGAAAATTGCGGCATCGGCAATCAGCCTGTACTCTCGAATGATTTCCATCTGAACCCAATCTGCGATACTTTCTAGGAAATTGAACAATCCATGGACTCGGAATCCGAGCTCGTGGAATTTGAGGTTTTTCCACCGGAGCTAATTGTTTCGTTGTTACCAGTTTCAGGTCAGGGTATCGCAGTTGGACTCCAGCATTTACAGGGTGTGCGGCAGACAACACCCGGTACTCTCGGCGCCTCATCTTCGCCACCTCAGAGTGGAAGGAGTCAGTTCTTCGGTCAGCCGACGACCCCAACAGCGA
This sequence comes from Galendromus occidentalis, assembly GCF_000255335.2. Classification (NCBI taxonomy): domain Eukaryota; kingdom Metazoa; phylum Arthropoda; class Arachnida; order Mesostigmata; family Phytoseiidae; genus Galendromus; species Galendromus occidentalis. Next base: position 172,810 of record NW_003805171.1, on the reverse strand, counting down.
GTGGAGGCGGTATGGCGCTATCTCCCGGTTCTGGCCCAACTCCACCACCGAATCCTCCGACTCCCACTGGATCATACCCCCGAACCACCCATTATCCAATTCCAAACACCTGTGTTCCATCTGCGGAGATAAGGCGTCGGGGAAACACTATGGTGTCTTCAGGTGAGAGATTCAACTTTCCGCTCTTATTGACTCGATACATGGACGTGCGCCGAAAGCTACGCGAGCTCTATTTACGTACAAATCTTCCAAGGCATCTTGCTCTGTGGGTGTCTAAGTCGCCCTAGATTCGAAGCGCCGGAAGCCCATAAGGACGAGATCTGTTGCAATTCATGCACCGCAATCAACGATTCAGCCGCTGGAGATTAGATAAGGAATTTCATCTTGTTCCGAATGAAGGGGAGCGCTTCTCGATACGCCCCGGCGAATTTCCATCCTTTGAGATCTTGATCGAGTTTTCGCTAATCGGGGGTCATGAGGAAGCGATCCATGTTCTGATAGACGAGGCTACTCTGTTCATGCGACGGAGTTACGCATGGAATCTCTTTTCCGAGAAACGGAGGCATTGTTCGAAAAACTCCGATGATAACCGGTCCCTAATAAATTCGGCCTTGGTTTGTCGGCGCGATTGGCGGAGGAAATCGGTAACATGTGTTTCTCGATAGAGTTTAAATGCACGAAAGCGTCACATGATTTCAAGCCGTGCGATCCTTATCGTCTTACTGTACCGCTCGATGTGTCGAGGAACTTCCCGAGGAAACGATGGAGTTCTAGAGATGGGTCTGTGAGACATGCCGATGAGACTCGTACTAGGCAGGCCCACCCGTGGAAAAATTTGTCTCGCAAATCGGGGAGATCCTAGGATTTTAAGTAGGGTGCAACGTGTGATTTGTAACCGGAATCCATGATGATGAACGTGAACTTGTCATTCCAGCTGTGAAGGCTGTAAGGGCTTTTTCAAACGCACCGTTCGCAAGGACTTGACGTACGCCTGTCGAGAAGAGCGGAGATGTCTCATCGACAAACGACAAAGAAACCGATGCCAGTATTGCCGCTACCAAAAATGCCTTCAGTGTGGTGAGTGAACTCGAATGCGTATAATCGTCTACATCGTGCCCGGCTTATGAACCCATGGTCGGAAGTCCCTGCTTTGGGAGCCCATGAGATCGTCAGCTGATGGCATGGACGGAAATTCTATCCCCATGGGACCTATAGTTTTTATCGGAGCTGTGAATGACATCAACAGGCATGAAACGAGAAGCCGTCCAAGAAGAGAGACAACGGAAAGATCGTTCTGAATCTAACAACAATAATGAAGTCATGGTCGACGCCCATCAAATGAATGGCAGCAGTTCCGCCGTCCAACCCAAGACACCTCAATCGCACGAAGCCTTGTATCAACAGCAAGCCGCTGCACTCGACCTCATGCCGATCGAGAAAATCACCGAAGCCGAGATCCGAGTCGACCAGCAGCGCAACGAAGTCGAACTACACGTTAGTAAACCTTCCCTGTTCGAGTCTCGCATTGAATCCCTGGATTTGAGTGAATGTCACTCGAATCTGCGCTCTTCACCCGCTCGGTCAGCGAACACTCGCCGCTGGACGTCCGCCGTTCCTCCAGCAACGATCTCGCGTAACAGATTGCACGAAGCAGAAGACGAGACTGTTCTCTTGGGCTTCTCCCCTCCCCTCGAAAGAATCCCTTCAAGAGCGAAATTCATTCTCTGGGTGCTCTCATCTCTCTCGATCGATGGGATGAGGCGCGGAAACTGAATTTAACCGAATGTTTTCCTCGAACAGCTACTGACCAGTCAGGATCCCGTGACTTCGATGAACGTCGCCGCCGATCGTCAAATACATCAACTGGTCGCTTGGGCTCGGATGATTCCGCATTTCTTGACACTTCCCGTGGAAGATCAAGTGGCGTTGATCAAACAGGGTTGGAACGAGCTCTTGATCGCCGGTTTCTCACATCGATCGATAAATGTCAAAGATGGCATCGTACTTGCCACCGGTCTCGTCGTCCAAAGAGACAGTGCACATCAAGCGGGCGTGGGAGCCATCTTCGATCGGTACGCGGCCATCAATCGTTTCTTTCATACCGACGATTATCTATTCATACATTCCGTCGTTCTTCCATCTTCTGGGTTTTGATCTAACAGGTCCGTCCCTATTCCAGCGTTCTCGCCGAATTGGTCACCAAGATGAGAGACATCAAGATGGACAAAACAGAGTTGGGGTGCCTCCGAGCCATCGTGCTCTACAATCCCGAAGCCAGAGGCCTTCGGAGCGTCGCAGAAGTTGAACAATTCCGGGAGGGAGTGTATATTGCTCTCGAGGAATACACCCGAATGAGCTACCCTGACCAGAACAGCCGTTTTCCTAAACTTCTCCTCCGACTCCCGGCGCTGAGGTCGATTGGACTCAAATGCGTGGAAAACTTGTTTTTCTTGAAGTTAAGCGCCGATGCCACTATCGACCAGTTCTTGCTGCAGGTTCTCGAGAGTCCGGACGTCTGAATCGTGGCTTGAATGCCGCACGGGTATGGAAAGTCGATGATCCCCCGTTGTCCGTGTCCGCCTTTCCTTTAGGACCGCGCACCTGCCTTGCGGGCGCTGTCCGGAACTCAGTCAGAACCGAATCGGAATCGAAGTCGAGACTGCGTGAAGTTGTTGATTTGAGATTATACTTTATGTACAATGCTTGGTATTCGCGGTCTATGAAGTGCCGCAGCCACCGAAGCCGCATGTGATGATAATACCTCAACCGGAGTACAACGCTACTCTTTATCGGGCAGGGAAATGCATTGATAGATGTTTTTTTTCGAGAACGAGTCATATCCTTCTCACAATTGTGGACTCGATCCGATAGGTTGATTTGTCACAAGAACGAAGGCGATATCCCTGTACCATTGCCTTCTGCTTGATCCGTGTGAATGCTCCTCAGGGTGTGGCGATTGTAAAATTCCTCTATGATATCCGACCCTACTCGATGGGCGTGAGAAGCTAACTTCAGATGTTTGTAATCTTTGTTTCCTCTGGAGTATGCTCTCTAGCTTCGGAGTTCATGAGAGTCTTCGCTCTTCCCGTCGAGTCCTCGACTTGACCAGTGTTCGTCAGAGAGGACGACGACGCCAGATCAGGACACTCATCACTGTAAATCTAATCCGAAATCGGCATCTCTGGTCCTTTCGACTTTCGGGACAGCATTCGCAACGCTCGTGGAGGGTCCCGCTCGAAGGCGAAGAGCTTTCTGTACATGAAACGCTGATTTCGGCCGTCATCGTACTGACTTCGATGCAAGTCGTTCGAATCGGCTTTTGAAACTATAAGATGTTAAATTTTCTGATCAGCTGGACACACCGCTTGAATTTTTGAGACTGAGTTTCTCGTGAAACTCATTGTTGCTATTACGGAGATCGTCTTCTATTGTGGCGTTCCTCATCTATGGGGATAATTCATCGAATGTTGTCTGTTCAATGAAATCGCGGGAATTGACGGATCTTGTACTTGCCGCCTCTTCGGAAATTGTGAAATCAAATCTTTGTTGGGCGACTAGCGTTCCGACCCCGACGCCTATGTCGTTCCTGATGGCTTTGTGGACGACGATTTAATCAAATATCTCGGTTGTTCAAGGCCTCTTATCGAATCACTTGACTAGAAATGAGTAGTAGTTGTCTAACTCGACCTAGACGAGTTGAAGGTTGTCTTTACGTAATGTTAAATCTCAGAGTGACGTTGACGGGGTCGTCGCTGTTGTCGGTTCCCGTAGACGAATAGGAGACGATAGCGACTTACAAAAACTAATTCTTCTCGAGCAGTATCAAAGAGCGAAAACATACTAATGTAGAGGGACGTTCTTCAATTTTCCGAAAACACGAGAACGGCCTTCCCCAATCCTCATTTTTCTGTACATTATAAAGTTGGGATGAACATGACGAGAGGAACGGGGAGCACACCGCATTCAGAGGTGGAGATCGGGGAAAATCTGCGACTTAAACCCTCTAGATAAGCTACATGTTCTGCGCTGGATTTCCCTCGAAATCGCGAGGAGGGAAGATCTAAGAGTTAAACTTGAGAGTGGTCAACGAAAAAAGGTAGCTGTGGGTGGCGATCAATGGAGACCGTGAACTCGCCATTAATCGACACCAGACGCCAGATCGATTGGTTGTACATGGAATGTTTAAAGATGGGCTCTTAAAAAAGCCGAACTGTGCTTGGATGATAACCAACCCAGATGGACAGGATATAACACGCAAACTCGGGAAAGCGAGGAGCGCGATTTGTTTGTGGAGATAGTCGGAGATCAAATAGAGATCGGAAAACCAAAATAAACGGATAATAATGAATGTCTATTATCTCAATACGTCCTCACTGACTTATCTAGCTTGCGAGGTATCAGCAGCGGCGAATATTTTTCCGCAAATGGCTTATTGGAGCGATGTCGGGGCTCGGGATACTCAATGTGCGATTCGATGAATCAGGAAAATATCCGAGTAAGGCAGCGTGATTTCCGATGGTTTCTGGGGGTATAAGTATCTGAGGGGTGCTACGGGTCGAAATGAGCATCCTTATGGATGTTCGCGACGGACATTCAACGCACATCAGGGATATTCATCATCCCGAGCCTCCTTGAGCTTCTCGAGCCATGAGCCACAAAGAACTCATCGGGAAAATCGAGGATGGAACTATGAGCTGTAACCATTGGGAGCAATGCATTTCGTTTCCCCACAGACTTTCATGTCCGAGTCTTCTCGCCAATGAAATGAGAAATTGAATCAGCTGGGCCCGCTGGGTGGGCTAGGTGCCTTGAAATTCCTCCTCTGCGCGTGGCAGCGTCTGTAGCCCAGCTGCAGCAGCGATAACGATTGCGAAGCTGAGCAGTTTAGAAGGGAACCGTGAGACAGAGAGCTGGTTTCCGGGTAGCCGAGCCGTCCGAACGACGTCCACCGATGTTCGTACGTACGAAGGGCCGAACAAACCAGGCTGGCAGTAAGCTAGCCAGGCAGCCAGTAGACGGAGCCAAAGCCTTCTCGTTGGCTAGCTTTTCCTTCAGAGTGTAATATATGGAATTGCTCCAATATACATATTACGAAAGGCGCGCGGGGGCGGACAACTCTCCAACATGGCCATTCCCGGCCTCCTTTGGAGGAGTGCGGCAAGTGCCTGCACTGAGGACTTGAGCTCGGTTGGCATCGACCGCGGGATTCGCCTTCCAGAACTCCGATCGCAGTGGGAGAAGATCTGACGAGAGCGGAGATTCCTTATTCTGAGCTAAGAGCGAGAATTTGATGCCTGAATTCCATGAAGGTATAGTCATTCGAGATCTGTGATCATTCCGGCTCGCATTGGAGGAACTCGGTCCTTCTCTCGTCGGATGGAGGGGAGCATTGTAGTCGCGACGATACACTTGAGAATGGATCGATTCTCCGAATCTGGATGGGTTGCAGCCTTCTCAATTTCTGAGACTTCCAGGCTCATAAGTCAGACCATGGCGTTGGGGAGTCTCACGGTCGGGGATTTTTCCAGGATATACTCGGATGAGAATGATCCGGCTGTGTCGCCGGAAACCTGTGTCGCTATAAATATTTCGATCCGCGACTGGCTCGATATCGAAGCCCTCACACATCCAGAGGCTCCTTCGGACTGCCCACCGACGGCGCGGAATCAAGAGATTCCGCGCGCGAGCCACCCTCTCCGAAAGAATCGACGATAAGAAAAATGTTTGGGGCGCGAGTCGACTGAAGGGACTTGGAGACGGCGAGGGGATAAGGGACCAGCGGGGCTCATCGGGGATCGAGGGGGGCACTCAAAATGTAATTCACCTAAGTGGCTCCCTCTCCTCCGAGCGACCGACCGCCCAAGCAGCCGCCCGCTCATCCGGCGGCATACAGACAGATGCACCGACGCACCGGGGGTCCGACGGCATAGAAGCCAGCGACGAAGGGGACGCAGAGATGGAAGGGCCAGCCGCCCGTCAGAGCGAGAGATCTTCTCCGAAAAGCACAGCCACCACCGAGAATTACTCTGGATCTCGCAGCTCTACCTCCGTACCTCTTACCAAATTTTCCCAAGAGTTCTGACGTTTCCAGAACGTCAATGGTCGTCACGTCAACTACGTCGGTCGGTTTGCAGATCCTATCCGGAGTGGAATCCGCCGACAGAATCGTGAGCAACAAGCCGACCAACGGATGGGCATTTCTACGATTCGGTTCGGGAACAAAGAATTAGGACGCCTGAATTGTCATGACTCCGGAGCAGTACTCCGAGCTCTCTCCGACCCCTGTCGAGTGTTTCTGAAGTCTGATCCGCGCTGAATCGCACAGATCCCATATCGTTGAGCAGGTTTCCGGGGCTCAAATTCAAGATCGACTCTCATCCTATCCGCGTATTCGACGCATGAGCCGACCATGGATGAATTCTCATTCTAAGGAGAATGATGAAATGACCACGCACGATGGAAGGATTTCATTCTAGCCTCGATCGAAGGCTTCTCGTGTCGAAGGTCACCTTCGCGTCGTCGGAGGACGAGACTACCTATTCATGATCGAAGATTATTCCACAATCATCTGGAACCCGCGGAGTCACGGGACGTTAGACCTCGATCAGTTTCCTCCAGTAGAATGAGAGAATGAATCATTGCAGGTTCACGATCGTTCGAGCTCTACTAGATTCCAACGGTCAATCTGAAGGATGATGAGCTCGTCAAATTGCAGTCACAAATATCTAGCAGGTCCCCGTTTCCCGATTCCTCTATCGAATCGGACGCAGTCTCGGAGCACCCATAGGGTCACCGAATTTCCACGATGATCGAGCTCATTGACGAATTCCGCGTCCGTCCTCTCCAATCCGAGCATGATGCGCGTGCTACGACTCGTTATCGGCGCGCTCTGGTGAATAATTTTTGTAGGTACCTAACTGTTCCATTGACGAAAATAGTATTTTCTTCGAGGGAATTCCACCCCGAGCTCAAGCGCGAACGCATCTTGATACGCGAATGCGTTACTGCGTCGAACGGCCATTCCCCCACCACAGTTTCGACAGAACCAGACTCAATATTGAATCCGGTGTAGCCGTGTTTTTTTTTGAGGTCGTGAGCGGGAGCAAGCCAAGATAAGGGGTGAGCAGATGAGCCGGTTGAGGAAGGCCGTAAGATGTGGATGGATAGGAGTATGAGTTCAGTACCCGAACGGGGAAAGGACCTGAGCCCTCGGTTATGAGGAGAGTATATCAACTCTGCATCGGAAGAGCCAGCTCATTCTCTGCCAAGGTGACTCGCTCACTCATCCCCGATCATCATGGGCTTCAGATGAGAAAGAAGTGACTGCATACTCTCTTCTCGGAGATCGTGATGGTCGACTCAGAGGAGCAGTCCCTAAATTTCGAGCACCTCCGAGGAGGCACACAATGCTGGAATCAGCCAAGGCTGGTGATGGAAAGGAAGGGAGACTTGATGTCACTCATATACATCAGAGGATCTGTGTCTGTTTTTGGCGATAGCTTGCTTTGTAGTTGAGTGTTGCCCAATGATAGCGCCCAGGTAAACACTGCGGGCCGATATTAGCACCACATGGCCCTACCTCAGCCCCGTGTTCTCTGTTTTCCCCCGCATCCCACTCTTTTGGTCTTCGTCTCTCACGGCTTCACCAGCGCTCCTTCGAGGATGTAAACGATTAGCCGGAGAGGAAGCAATCTCCCGAATTAATAAGCGAGAGGTGGGGAGGAATCGAAAGAGAGTTGAGCAGCGACGCGGGAGGAGAAGCTCGCAGGTTTGGCAGGCAGAGTGGCAGTGGACTTGTAGGAGGAGGAACTCACACCGTGCCCTCCTGCATAACTTCGATTCCCGTGTCTTATGAAGTCCTGTCCTTGCTTTTCCCGTTTCATCTGCTCGCCTGATATATGTATGATGATTCTCGATCGAGGCTCGATCGTCCTATTCATATAGTTATTGTGACAGCACCGATGTTTACGATTGGCGTCACTCGGTGAGACTCAAGAATGCGGGGCAGAATCCCTGAATCGGAGACTGTCCATCACGTCATTCTCCCGATGTCGTGATCACTTAATCTCTGACTTGCAATCTAAATTTGCTGCGATAATATCACGCTCAGTTAAGCGATAAGTGATAGCCCGCGGCGTGACGATGGGACAACGTTTACCCACTTTGCGGGAATATTGCCGAAGAGTGGAGCGAGGAGAAACTCCGAGGGTCGAAGGAAATGAGGAGGTAGGGAGCGGGGCCGAGCACCGGGGTCGAGGGCACAACGCGCTCGTGGCTAGGACTCGGACCTGACGAGCGGATGAGCGGAAGATTATGAAGATATAACTTTTATTGAGTTATGCACGCATCACTTGGTATCTCTGGACTACAGGCGGAATGTGCCTGCGGCCATCCGATCCACGTGAGCTCCGATTACAGATTTATTTACGCCTTAAGCATTCTCTTGCTTTCGCCCTCCGTCTCCCTCATTCTTCGTCCTACACTTCCTCCGTCCTCATCTACAACTTTCTCCTTCTCGTGGACACCTGTCTTCTTCCCGCGTCCTTATGTCGTCATTTCGTTCTTTGTCTCAACATCCTCGAAATGCAGCCTCACCGGAACTGCCCGATTCCTGACTTCTGAAAGTAGCCTATGCACCAAGGGTCCACAAATATTGCCAGCCCCTGCATCGCGCCCATGTGAGGACTCGAACAGAAACGGCGAACATCGAGCGTACGGGCGGATCAGATGGGAACCTTCAGTGCGTACGCAAAGGCGAACTTGCCTCGAGTTCAACGGATGTTCTATCGGATCAGGTGGGGTTTCATCCTCCCCACGATCTATCATTAAGACAAGTAGAGTTACATCATGGAGCACTCGCTTTTCGATGAAAGTTGAATTTCTTGGAAGACAAACCATGCGCGGATCGATGGAGGGAGCGGCATGAAGCGGAGCATAGAACCGGCATCACAGATCCAACCCGATTGATCGAGCCTCACCATTCCGTGGAACTTGGATTGAGCCCAAGAGTCTTTCCCTCGAATCAGAATGAATCGAATCATTCATCCGTCTCCTCCCGAGAGTTCGCGGGGGTCCTCCGTTCGTCTGACGATCGACTCGAAGTAGAAACGAGCACCCAATATCGTGATCCCGGCAAGAAACTCCGATGCGCTGCCGAGAAATCTCTACTACACATGGCGGCGAAGACTGACCTAAACTTTCCTCGTCGCTGTGATGACGCTCCGGTGGTCGTCTACGACCGGGAACAACTCATTAGGCTTTACAGGAACGAGAGGCAAATGCCTGAGATGGGGGCCAAGATGGGGGGGGACGGCAGCAGCCGGAAGCACACAAGGTCGCAGCAATGTGAGCGTGGGAACGGGGGCTGGAAGGGTAGGCGCGCCGACTTTCGACTGCTTCAAATTCTCTACTGCTACCTAGCCGCTAAAACTTTTCCGGTTATTATCCGCCAGCGTCGGGACCCCTCGCTTCGCTCCTCTCTCTAGCCTGCATCTCATTTCCTCGTCGAATTCCCTCAACGCGCTCCCTCTGTTCATCCTGCGATTCCTCTGCCCTCCCTTCACTTTCCATACAGACCATCAAAAGGTCCTTGTTTCCCCAGTTTCGCTCGTTACTTTTTTCTGCCCTAACGCCCTGAAAGAGTGAAAAGAGGGCCGGTAGGGGTTGGCTCTTTTGTTATTATTTTTCCCGTAGAGTGGGTTGCCAGGGGCTGGGCGACTTAGAGAAGAGTGAGGGAAAGGGCTTAATTACTTTTTCTTTGTTTTATTATTACCGTAGTTATTACCAAGGCTGGAGCCCCGCGCCCTCCCCGTCCCTGTTCTTCGTTACCCGACGGTGGGAGAACCGCTGGGCTGGCTAGAGCATCGGCGACCGGGCAGTACGACTAGTGGATGAGCGAGAGAGGGTGGATTGGACGGAGTGACTAGGGGCGAAGAGGGAAATGAGGGGAGCTTATAATGTAATTAAAGTTCGTTCCCTCTTGGCATGGCGAGGCAGCGAGTGGCGTTTCCAAGAGGCGCAGCGGGACAAACACGCGAAAGACGACGTCGGCGTCGCGGCCCCCGGTCGAAGCTGTTGTAGCCGGGTACGTCATGATGCGCTGAACAACATCAAATGACCGAGTTGACCACGCGCGGGGGAATCAGGAAAAGGAATCGGGGAGCGAAGTGGTTGACTGTTCGTCGAGCACCGAGAGGATAGTAATATCAGGAATAGAAGGGAGGAGGCTCGACAGAGCATCATGGATGATGAGTGTTCCATCTCCGGGATCTTGCTAAAATGCGATATCTTTCCATGCACACGCCTGTATGAACGGATAAGACTTCATCGGGAACCAGCCCGATTCGCATACGTTTCAGAACTTCACAGCGATAGATCCAAGGCAGTATGGTCCGAGTCTCGAGGATCGGAAGTTTTTTTTCTTCACTCTGGATGTGCGCTTCATCAGCAAGGCAAGGCAAGCAAGGCACACAATTATGAGAGGGCTCTTCCGGGGAATCGAATGACAGAGGGGCACCCTCTATCAGCTTGAAATCGAACATGTCATCAAAATTTCCTCGCGAGTAAGGGACCAGCCACAAAACCGACGATTCTTGTAGTGGAGATATTAGAACCTCCGTGTTCAATGCAGATGCATTCATACAGCACTGAGCGACAGAGTGTCGCAGAGTTCAGTCTCCTCAACCTTGACTCCCCAAGAATCGACTTCACACAAGCTCATATTGCCTCCGAGGGTCCAGAAGGTTTTGAGACAGAACTCCCATCCGGAGAGGTCTCGATCATCAGGAAGGGGGCACATACCTCCTGAATCAGACGGCTAGGCTCCACACTTTGGAGCTTCTCAAGAATACGGTGACTCGACCGTATGCCGTCGTCGCTGACCAAACGCAGAGCGCCGATCGGAAGAAACATGGATTTTTCATGAACGGGAGCTTCCCCTTGATAAACTCCGTCCCAAAGGTTTGTGGTGCCTTAGATCTGAGAAACCAACTCGTGCAGATTTCACGGAGCGTGATCATGAGCGGATCATGACAAAGGTAGCTCTACGCGTCCGACATCTTTCAAAGGGAAGGGAGGTCGTAAATCGGCACTTTCCGAGCGACAACGTGAGTCCATCTCTCGAATTTTGGATCCGAGCATTCGGCGAGTTTGAGTTTCAATTCTCATAAATTATTCAGGCGGACTGCTGCGCATTTGAGAATCTGAGTTTCGAGACTAAAAGCCTTCTATGTTGGTATGGCCATGAGGACTAGAAATCTCTCTCCTCCGTCAGACAAAGTATGTTCCTGATTTCCCTATCTCATCATAATCGGATCGCGCCGGATGAAAACTCGACCACCTACCTGGGAAACATCTGGGATCTATAAAAAGCGACACTCAATTTTCCCATGCATTGAACTCGCATACAATCTGGAAAGAACACTTCCGCGTCGCTCTCAATTCACTCCAAGAGTTCATCTGCGAGCCGAACATTCCGGAGAAATAATTTCCAGAACCATCGGGATGGAATACGCCGAGAATTCATTACAATCGCACGACGAGTGCTTGTACGAGGGCTGTCGAACTCCGCCAATCCCTCTTGTTTCATCTGCCAAAATGTCAGTATTTGGATGTGAAGCTAGGAGGGTCAGGCAAAACTTGAGCAGGAGAAGCAGACTCGCGGTCGGGTGAGGCCCATGGAACCGCATCCGCGAAGCCTTTTCTCTCGCAATGAGAACCGGCTTGCCGAAGATGTATGGTAACCTGCGTACCGACTTGGTGCGGTCTCCATTGAATGACCGAATATTTCCGTAATAGGATTGTAGTGGTTTATTCGGGTTCAGCGCATATAATTTGTGTAGACTGACAGCACCAGACTAGCCGACTCCCGGCAGACCATTCCTATACGGTAACGAACCGATGACAGCTGCGGAATCGCCTCTCTGCACTTCGATCGCCAAGCGTTGGAAGAGATATTCGGTCGCCCTAGAATCGGTTTCCTCCTTTGACCTTCGATTCGAAGAATCTTCGAGGGGGTTCACAGAGCTGCCTCGGCTGTTTGCTCTACCTGCGGGGGGGGTTCCTGAGTGAGAGAATTGCTATGCATCGGTTATCGCGACAACGACGGGGAACCTTACGGATGCTGCGAACTCAATGGACCTGGAGACTGCACACCGACTTGCATGGCAATTCGGGGAACTTCATAATGCCTGACCTTCCTCATACGATAATAGCTTCATTGCGACAGGTGACAGTATCCTGGCGGAGGGAGTCACGAATCGAGAGACTGCAAACTCGCTTCTGTGTAGAAAGTCGCAGCATAGATGGCGTGTGGAGGGAGAAAAGAGATTAGAAGACTGACGAAACTCTCATTCCTCACGCTCTCATGACTCTCTGCCACAACTCGTCCAGGCGAGCCGTGGGAGCAGGGAGAAGTATTTCGAGAATTAAACTTCTTTTCAGAACGCTCACCGCCTGCCTGCCTGCTGGCCCGCTCGCTTAATGGACGGTAAGAAAAGGAATGACCGCGGCGTGGCGGGCGCGCGTAGCAAATGAGGAATTTCGCGCGGTGTTTGCACCCTTACTTTTGAGCCTCTCAAATTACCCGCGCCAAGTGCCAGGCTGCCTTAAATCCTGGGTCGCGGCTCAGCGTCGCGGCCATCGAGCTTCTGTGGGATCTGGAATCGTTCCGCGTGCCCCCGGGTTTTCCTCGAAGATTCAGCTCGGATGTCGAGCATTCGCGAAGTACTCCGTCTAATGGGTCCCTACAAAGATCTCCTGGGTTGAAATATTACCCAAGTTCTATGGCTTTCACTAGTTTCCAGGAATATACGGCATCCGAATCATAGCTCCCCCCCCTCTCCGGAGACGGACGCATTCGGTCAGAGTCTTGGAGTCGGAGAATCGGTCAATCGACATCGATTTCGACCTTACCGTTGGGGGCGCCCGATCTCTTGTGGGCAAGCGCCTACCGCCTTTTGGAGTACGAAATGCTTCGAGACGGCGCGCCGGCGTCAGAGAGCGCCGACTCCCCTGATAGACTCGATCAGGCTTTCCATTCCTTCGATACGTGTTGTCGTCTTTCAACTCCTTCATTTACCGTTCGGAGGGTCCGAAAGCTCTGTGGAATTTAGGCGACCGAGAGAGCAAGCAGGGGAACGCGCCAGCAGAGTTTTTGATCTCACTCAGCTCAACAAAACTTCTACAAATTGGGCTGTCAGCTCACCACAAAAAGCACGAGTCATGATCCGCTTAACAAGGGCGCCTCCTGCCTACACTTCCTATTAGCACAACGTCTGAACCCTGGGGAGCCACTTACCGAACTCCAAACTTGTTTGGTTAGATGTTAGATCCTCCAATTAATTTTTTTTAGTCTCCCGACGCTCTCGCTCGCTGCCGCCGCAATAAATCTAGACGGAGGCGGCAATTGTTCCGAACACACAACTCAAAACTTCGGCTGAGAGTCCCTCTGATGCTCGGCACTACCCAATTCAGACGCGATCGGGAGGGCCAGATCGGAACGACTGCAAGCTGGGGATTTCGCGCGGCATTCAGATATCAAGGCGTGAATGTACCTATGCGGTCTCGGATCGCTCAGCAGAATTCTGTACCTCGGTGATCGCCTCTCATTGAATCGGGATGTCGAGACGATACCTGCGGTAGATCCTGGAGTGATCTATTCGAGGGTCAGTAGTCCCAGAGAACAGACTATCACGGAATTCCTTTGCTCACATCCGACGCGAGAGGAGGCACCGGTTCAGGAAGTTCGCTCGAAGTTCGCTTTGCGCATGTTTGCATGCAGGTGTAATGTTATGCCATGCCGAGGTCAGCAATGTGGCACCGGGAGACGACCGAATCCACGTTCTCGATCACGGTTCTCGATTATTATAATAAGAATATGTCATTATTCTCCCAATGATGCTTTTAGGTATCAGATCTCGAGGCTCATTCCATCGGCGAAAATCACGGAGTCCCCGTCGCGTTATCCGCTCCGACTCGGGGCCCTCAGTCGGATTCCGATACCTCCGTCGACCGAGAAGGCTCGAAGATTGTCGAATCTACTGCTTGTCCTGCAGGTAGTGCGCTCGAACAAGCGCCGGGCCTCAGTGAAACACCAGCTCGCACCGCAGTATGGGTAAGCTTCGACAAAACATAAGGTCAAAAGCTATTTTCAGACTCCGAGAAGCTCGCTCTGAAAGCCGCAAGGTGAACGACGTCTAGCCCCACGAATGGCCTCACGTCGCGGCGCACCGACCCTTCTATCCATCTCCTCAGTGCTCGATTCCGTGAGCATCAGTTCCTCGATCCGGTTCGGAGGATGGAACTCCATGTTGCCGTCGTCTATCGTGCGGACGTTGATCTCCAGGTATCGGAATCCCGTCGAGTCGGGAAGTCCTGATCAATGTGATGCTTCCGTGATGAGGTCGATAATTGTGGCGGGATGCCTTCGGACGGCGCGGCGGGAAGCCCCGCTCGGCTCCGGCCGCCCGACCGTGTGGTGCTTCATGCGTTCATTCGATGATGTCCGAGAGCTCCGCCCACTGCAACAGCGCCAGCTGGCGGCTATTGTCAAAGTGAGCGCTCGAATGCCATTACAGAACGAGCTCACTTGGTGATCCAGCTTGTGAGCGGAGGTCGACGCAAGCGTGCCGGCAACTCCAGCAACTTGCGGCCGAAACACTCGACACGAGCGGATTCTCATTCTGTGGCTCCAATCGGGGCAGCCGTCAGCGGTTAAAGAGACGTGCAACGTCGGTGTTCGAAGTGAGATTCTTCATTGCTGCCGTTATTGTCGTCGACGTCGTGGACAACTCGGAGCTCGACTGCGGCTCAAGACTCACGCGGAGTGCACGACTCGTCATACGGCTCTTTGTTTGTAAACAATCAACCCGTTGCTGCCCTCCTCTGGGGAGGCAACACCTCTTGCTCTTAGGAGCAGTGGAATCTTGAGTCGTGTGAAGGGGTAGTCAGGATTCGCTCGATTTAGCTGCCGAGTTAGATGATCAGTCGACTCTTGGAGCAATTCCATCCGCCTGTTCGCCATTCAGTTCGACGGTCATCGCGAAGTGCGCCCTCGACCTGGCCAGTGATCATCGAGCATGTGCCTAAATTGATCGTGTACTCACCGTGTGAAAAGTGATTTTGGAATATTTGTCGGGACCGCCAAGGCCCCTGGTGGGTCGGAATTCAGCAAACATAGGCCGAAAAAGAGGAACGACAACTTCTTCGAGTGAGTAGAGCACCTAGCTCGGAATGATTCTGCCGGAATCAGGAGTTTACTTATTCGTTTTCGGAAACTTTCCCGGTCCCCCTAAAGTATCCGATCGCTAATTCCGGAGCACAACCTTCTCGTTTGGGACAACCATTCGCCTTCATCTTGAGCGCAGATTACCATCTTCTGATAGATGAATATTCGAAGAGAAATGTTCAGTCAGACCCGGACTTTACCGCCCTGAGCTTTCCCTATGCCCATGCATATCACACTATTGAATCAGGCCTGCCAAGACGAGTGATTCAAAAAGCATTTAGCAGCTCGTCCTGAGGAAATTATCTGCTTGGTGAACTTCTTTGGCCATTGAATCGAAGAAGAGAATCTCCAAATGAGTCAAACTGTCGCGGTGAGCGACGTCGGTGGAGAGCCTGTCCTCAACAAGGTATGAGGAGCTCTGTCTGCTCTCTCTCGAGCCGTCGCCTCGTCACCGTCTGGAGTCTCGGAGGCTCTCAGCATAATTGTTCGACCCATCGGTACGCAATGCGCGGGGGTAGAAGCATGCTTTTCTCCCTTGTTTCGCCCCTCGCTCGGAGAAGGAGAAGCTCGAACTTAAGACGCAGTTCGACTGATTGAGGCGATAATTGATCCGAGTTTTCCCTCGATGATTACGAGGACTTGTTGTAAGAGAGGAAACTATTCGTAACATCAGGGTTCGGCGGTCCCACCTCTCTCACACAAATATCGGGCGAATGCCCCGCCGAATCACCGACTTTCGCGGAATCAGACGATCGGGTCGTCATTCCCTCTGTATGAAGTCTACGCCTTTCGATCGCGTACGAATAAGGAGTCCGGTGAAGTGATCCCAATTCTCAGGACGGTCCGCTCGGGCATCGAGAAATCTTCTCTCGCATCATTCGCTCGCGATTCAATCGTTTCCTCCATGATCGACTTGAATGTACACATATCTTACGCACTAACGAGCGGTCCATCGTTCCGTGTTCAATGAATGAATGAATGATCGATCGACCATTTAAGTGGATAACTTTCACGTGAATCGAGAACGGACTCGCTGACTTAATCATTTCCTGAGTCCCGGGATCGCGTCCGAACTTCTTCGAATTTCGTATTTGCGATTGGTATTGAAAATCACTCGCACAGCTGATGTCGAGTATTCTGTCTTCTCTACTAGGCTCGGAAGCGCAGTCCGGATATTCACTATCTCTACGGCGGCGCGATCCGAGAGAATGGTCTATCCAATCATACTGCATGTTCCCGCAAAGAGCCCCTCAACCCGAACTGGCTTTCTCGTGTACTCCTGTTGGCGCCTTCACCTTGCCGGGTCATCTTCGTGATCTCTGTGCCGCATTCGCGTGATTGCTCTTCCGCATACATATCCCGTCATTTGTCCGATGTGAATACGCAGGACATTCCTCATGGCGGAATCATCAGAAAAGTTTCATTCGGACACATGTTGCCTCGTTTTCACTGGCACCATCAGCGACAGAAGCTGACTCTACTCACTTTGAAAAATCCGGGCGGCATTAAAACTTCTCCCACAACTTCCTCTGATCACAGGAGGGGGTCTCGACTCTGACCTCTCAAGGTTTTCCCGTAGTTTTCCTTCCTCCGTGTCGAATTTCATGAACTGCAGATCAATGACCGGGCTATCGATAAATCGTTCAGAATGGATAATTTCTTCACTATCCAGTGAGATTTGTGAATCACGGAGCTCGTACTCGGATTGGAACGCCTCATCATGTTTGTTTTACTGCGGAGTTTATTGGAATTCAGCCTTTGATCCGAGCTCTGCGAACGCGAATAATCTAGAGAATAGAGCGAGTCCTCGTGACTCCTCATCCCGAACGATTCCCATCTATTCCCACTCGGTAGACACAGAGGGTCCCTCGAGGATGACCGGAGCACGCCATGCTCAACATGAGTCAAGCGGAGCAGTGCTCATCCAATTGGGGGACTGCTCAGAAATCATCAGATCCGATGCGCGGCCTGTAAGCTCGAGCGAAGGTTCAGCGCTACGCGATTGCGATAAATACTTCATCTGCGTTTAGAGATGCGCCGCAATCTGTCGGGTGAATAAAGTTCTGCTTTTATCGTCACCTACGGATGTGACAGAATCACATGAGACTCGCCATTTCCGATGTACGCTTACATTAATCAGAATCAGAAGTCTCTGGACACAAGTCCGCGGTAGAAGTATCGGTAGTGAGCGGTGGGTCATATAGTCCAGGATCATGGATCCGAGGGACTAGCAGATTCAGCTTCTCCATGATTTATGCGAAGCAATTAAGGAAGCCGAGCAAAACAGGGGAAGCATTTGTTCACCCCGTTCGGCTGCTGCGATGGTAGCATCAACAGCGGGATCCTCCCAACGTGGAGCCGGAAGAAATTATTACACAATCTTTCCATATGTTAACATCGCAGATCCGCAGTCATAGCAAGGTCGAGAAAATCTATTATTCTCAAAACGAATATCACAAAATACTCGAATATCGCGGCTCCCGCGTAACCCGACCGGATCTTCCCGCAGGACTTATTTTCTTTCCAAAACAATGGTGTCCTTCGTCACTGCCTCGCTGCTTGCGTCGAATCATTTGGGACGACTCACGGCGAACCACGTATACTTCATTCAATATTTCTGATTATCTTCCGAGTGGTCGTCTACACGTGGGGGATCCGTAACAGCCGCTATGAAAGGCTTCGTTGGAGTGTATGAGCCCCGTGCGCTTTCGGAGATAGAATAAATGATGCGAATGATTATTATCGATCCGGTGCGTATTCCAATGTGGTCGCTCGCCGAAGGATCACGAGGTCTGTATCGCTTTTCTTAGCTATCGTTCTGGACTTTTCCCCTCTCTGCTCCGTTGACCAACGAAGGAAGGTCGACAGCGACGATTTCGGGAACTGTCTGCTCCAGAGCCGTTGCGGTAGGCGTTGTCGCTGTCGTCGTCGACGTTGACGTTGTTGGAGCCTTCCGAAATGATCATTAGGGATTTTAATGGTGCTTCTGCAGCCGCTCCGCTGCTCGCTCGGTCGTTGTTGGTTCGTTTGTGGGTTGCCTGCCCGTTTACTTGTTGGGTTAGTTGCTCGCTTCGTGGCTGGGCTCCATCGCTCGCTCGCCAGCTCGCTCGTTGATTCGTTGCTCCGATGTTCGGTGCTTCAGTAGGCAAGGCAGAGCAGTCGGCATTCGACTACTACGGTCCGTCGTTAAAGCACCGGTGGACGGAGCCGACCAAGCGGCCAACCGGGCGAACACCGAGGAACCGGCACCAGAATTTGAAAATGAACTGCCTGCTGGTGGCTGCGAGGGTGGTCGGCGGACGTTTTACAAATCTTATTTCGGATTTGATTTTCCGCGCTCCTCCAACAGCTCGGTCTCGCCGCTCTTGATCAACGTCGAACTTCCCAATAAGGCTGGAAATGATTTCTGTTTTTCACTTCTGGGCTTGGCCGAGTCGAGAGCTGCTTTTCCCCTTTGAGAGATCGAGGACGAAGGAGTCTCCTTCAGCCGTGGGAGCAATGAATTACAAGGAAACTCCCGGACTTCCGGAGTTTCACGGGACGGGAAAACTCTGGTATCGTTCGCTAGAAATCCTGTTCTCGAATCCGGAGAAATTAAGCTTCCCAGAGCTCTTCGGGAGCCGATTTTCTGATCAAATCCCCTGTATCAGCATCCAACCTCGTCGCAGCTTCCAGGAGAGAATCGTTGACAACAGTCCAATATCCAGTCGCCTACCTTGTCTCCACTTCTGGGGGAGGACGAGCTCATAGTCAACAGTTAGACTGCATTTATTGCATTTGCGACTCGAAGAAAGATAGGAGCCAGTCTAGCTTTCCTCACACTGACGCCTACCGTCCGATCATTCAAGGAACGAATGATTTTCCAATGCCCTCATCACTTTCATCATTTTTGATACCTTTTGGTGCGATTTCTGCCTAGCGAAAAGTCCTCTTACCTCTTCCCCCGCTCGGAGGAAAAGCCAGCTGTGTCGACGCGCGAATCAGGCCCAGTGAAGCACGCTGGGTGTTGTAGAATTTGTGTCGTCAGAGTACGTTAACGTTGATAGGTATCATAGATACGACTCGAGCTTTCTGAAACGGATTGAGACAGGGAGATCCGTGTTTCGTGTGTGTTCCGATAATGAGTAGTCATCGATCCTTTCGCGTGCTCCCAGTTTATGCTTTCGAGCCGAGGAATTCAAATGTCGCTTTGTGAATCGGCCCGTTCCGGTATTTCGTTTTTCTGTCGAGCATACCTCAATCGAGCTCAGGAATCATATACATTCGGAGTCCAATCGAATAATCGAGGCGCATGGAAAAGTTCTCGAATCGCGAAAGAATTGTCCGACTCCTTTTCCGCGTCGTCCGGTTTTGGTCACGTTCTTTTGCATAGTACCTAGCTCAAATTTCCTCCCTCCTTCTCACCCTTGTTTTTCTCTCTCCCCCGAGCGCGTGAAGGGCTTCGTTTCGCTGCTTTCGAAGCCGGGTGCGACCTACAGCCGCGGACTAGGCTGTCCTTCGGCCTATTCATTTTGTCGCGCAAGTGTTCCGGGCGCTGTTGCCGACAACATCTCCGGCTCTTTCTAAGCTGTCCAGGTGATTATTGAGAACAATCCAGCATGAGGAGTGGAAACAAATATCTCGTAAGCGGAAGAATTTCGGATGCTCATGCTGGAAAGTAAGACCTAATGCAGCCGGATTGACGTTCGGATCTTTGGCTTGTTCCCTGAGCGGGGCTCCAGGTATTCCTGGCTACACGCCCGACGGAGCGAGCGCAGGACCAATGCGGGAATTTGAAGCTCTTGATGAACTCCGTAATTTGACGCCATTGTTCAGTAACGAAGATCGCACCGGCCTCGTAGCTCGGTGCACAACTCGCGGAAGACAAGCTGCTCGCCAGTTTGCCGGGCGGGTTGTCAGCTCTCTTGAATGTGACGGCGAACGAAGGAACCGGCAGAGTATTCGCTTTGGCGCTGACTCGCACGATGGCTCTCCAATGATCCGCGTCATTATCTTAGGATTATGCTCTGTTTCAATTAACGAACGGAAAAAAAGTCGGTATATTCATCCGTTCAGTCGGGCCCGAACCCGGTGCGCTTCGACCACCGAGATCAGGTCGAGCTCTATAAGGCGGGGGCTGCTCGCTCCCCCTGTGAGATTGAGAATATATGTATTATAACCCGGAGCAGAGGTAAATTATTGGAAGGCGACGATGACCTGAGGAGAATATACATTGAAATCGCTCATTCCCCTTCCACCGGGATTTTTCTGATCCGGGAGCTTCCGATATATTTCCCCGAGTCATAGGCTGTCTTTGTCTTCGGAAAACATTCCCGAAGACTTGGCATCCTCAGAATGATTCGTTCATCAGTTGATGATGATCGCCCAAAAAAAATGTTCCGATATCAGAATCTGAGGGATGCTCAGGCGAGGGTGATATGACCCAATCTGTCAATGATGATTGGATAAATAATTGTGGTGTTCGCTTACATGACTTGCCTTGCTTCTCTCGAAAGATAGTCTCTCAGTAATCGACGCGGCATCTCCCAGATCTATCATCGGCTTTTTCTCCTGCTGCGCGAGGCCGACTGGCCGACCAACCAGCCAGCCGACCGACCGGCTGCTCGGCTGACGGCCTGGGGCGAGCCAATCCTGTGTTATTGCCGATATTTTGCTGTGCGTTCCCTTACTCTCCTCCCCCAATCACTATCATTCCCCGGTTTCTCATCCCTCTACCGTTCTCTCTGTCGTCGTCTTGGCCGCTCTCTCCGCTGCCGCGTTTTGTCCATACCGTTCGTCCCAGACTTCGGCGATGGGGGCATTGAACAAGACGGGGGGAAGGAGTCAGAGCGAGGGGGGGGAGGGGTTTGGGGTACCTTGAAATGTGTTTTATTAAAAAGCCTACCAGACAAGGGACCGGAGGGAGAGCATTCGAAAGAGGACAGAATGCCCGTTCGGAGGAAGGAGAAAAGATACGCGGCGGAATATTCGAGCGCAGGGGAGCCGCGACGAGCTCGGGAAGAGCTGCGCGATAGGAGCACCAAGATGCTGAGAAGATCATCCTTCGATAACACCATCTTCGCCTCTCCTCGATAAGCTTGCGTCGATCTCCCACGTAAGAAAATTAACGAGGCATACCACATACATGCCCTTCTGCGAGCTTGGCCCCGGAAGAGAGTTTGATGCCTTATAATTTTTAGGTGCGATCAAGTGAAAAGAGCGTCACCGCCTCGTCGGAGAGGGGTCGGACATTTTTACTGTTTGAATATGCTCCAGGTGATATTGTGAGCAACATCGTCCCGATGCGTAGAATGGAATCTCCTATCCTCGGACTATCCGGGGCATTTCGGACCTGCCGAATGCAAGGATGCTGACGTACGATCCTGTCGCCCCACATTTTCGCCGATGTCTCGGGACTCCGCATAAAATCAGTCATCGCTCCTCGAGTGTTCGATCGTGATCCGTTATAGACCTGCATCCTCCAGACAGACTGGGGCTTTCACGAGGGAAGAACATCAAGCGTGAGCTTGACGAGACTGAAGTCTCTTAGTGAGTCGACGAGATCCCAGATGCGAGGAGCGACGACTGACGATGATCAGGGGTGGGGAGCGACAGAAGCAGGGGAGGTCGCAAAGGAAAGGAGCAAGGACCATCAATTGGCTTGCGTTTTATCAATAACTTCTCTCCCGCAGTTTCTCTGCGACTTCGACCCGTGTAGTATTTCCGCCGCAATCTCCTATACCCGCGCATAACTATCACATCTGATTGCATTTTGGCTTTTCTTCACTTTCTCCTTTCTGAACGCCAGCCTTCATACCTCGCATCCCCCTTCCCCCCGTCCGGAATACCACTCCGCCACTGAAGTGTCTCTACTTCGCTGTGCTGCGAAGCGCTCCCCCGATATATCCTTGAGGCCCATTTGTGTGATTGGTTCATTACTATAATACAACTCGGAGACCACTACTGCCGCCGCGCAGCCCCGAGTATGAGGGGTAAGGGAGGAGGGTGGGGAGATAACGTCGACGCAGCAGCAGTTGAAGCTGCCGCCGTCACCCCTTGGGAGAGGGCCTACGGTCGAGAGAGAGGAGCCATCTACGAGGCAACGGCAAGGCAAGCATGGCGCCACGGGGAGGCAGTGCGGCTTGACTATGCGACCAGCACACGCAAGCCGAAGAGGAACGTTCTCTCAGTCGCTTTGTTGGGTGCCCAGGCGCTCAGCCACGAATGTTGTAAGGGAAATTGAGGGAAACTAGTCGGGGGGGGGGGACAGGGAAGATGGGAGAAGGAAGGGCTCAGAGAACGCAGAGAGAGAGCACACGACTAACGAGGTTTATCTGCTGCCCCAGTGCTGCCTCATAATATTGAGCTGCCGCTGCTGCCGCCGCTGCGCTGCTGCCGGTATTATTCTCTTAATTAATATTTTAATTAGAGAGAACAGGACAGCTCGCTCGCCCGACCGCCTGCAAGCCTCCGTTCTCTCCCTTTCCGTTCTTTCGTTTCTCGTTGCCTTCACCTCTCTGTGCCCTCTTTTCCCTCTCTGCTCGGAATCAAGTTCCCCCGTGGAAGTCTTGAATGTTCCCCGACGGGCTCCTCAGATTATTCCCCAACAAGTTCTGAAAATGTTCCATGAGGAACCTCTCTGGAAGCCGTCTTTTTGGAGTACCAATTCTCTCCGGCTAGCCGATTTCGAGAGTTAGGTAGCTCCGAGCCCCGAAACGCCTTGTGCCTGAGTCTGGCCTACGACCATCATACGATGAATGAGTTATCCACTCCCCTGAGTGACTCTGCGCGCATCCAGTCACGAGAAGATCATTAATTCCATCCCCTTCGGACTTTTCATAACGCTTCTCAGAATGTCATTGTTCTGAGTAATTGTCTCCGATGGCCGTAGAATTACGATTTTTGCGGTTGACATCATTATCGAAGCGGAGCTCGGAGGATTGCGTTTGTTACATTTAATTGGACTGCTGACGCGGAAGCCAATTATTTGACGGAGTCATAGTCCATGCCAAGACGGGTATTCCTTTCGTCGCGGCTCAGAAGCGGCGCGGAGCGGAAGCCCTTCTTCAAAAGTTTCGCAGGAGCCAGAGACATCCAGAGTAACGTGAGATTCCTTAAGCACAATTATTCCTCTGACTCGAACGGGAAATTGCGTGCTGTCATGATGGCCGGCATGAGGTGAGCCGCGAAGCATGGTTCGTCTCGTCCAGCGTAATTTAGGAATGGATGGATGGAAGAATCAATTATTACTGACTGGGAGAACCAGAGAGCCGGAAGGATGGATGGATAGACAAATAAATAAATTGGAGAGAACCTATCAAAATACTAATTGGCAAAGGAGAAAGACCGATGACCGAAGGGCTCGCGGGCCAGT
Source organism: Galendromus occidentalis (assembly GCF_000255335.2). Lineage (NCBI taxonomy): Eukaryota > Metazoa > Arthropoda > Arachnida > Mesostigmata > Phytoseiidae > Galendromus > Galendromus occidentalis. The sequence goes on along the minus strand of NW_003805171.1, from coordinate 149,231 downwards.
CGAGCGACCGCCTCTGAGCGACTGAACGACCGACCGGCTGCTTGATTAGCAAGCCGTTCCGATGCTGCTTTAATCACGATCTCATACGAAACGTTTAGTCGTAAATGACATCATATATTGAGACATCTTCCCTGGCTGGAAATTGATTCGGAGAAAACCTGTGAAATCCAGCAACTTCTCGACCTCGAGCCTCCGGGTTCGCTCACCGCCGAGAGCTACATCATGTCAGTCGCAAATCGCGCGGTTCTCCTCGATAACCGAGACTCTGAGCTTTCGTTGCTAAATTCATTTCGGAAGACTTCTATTCCGATTCATAAACGTATCGCGATTCGAGTTCGGTCGCGACACGTATGTCCCGAAAATTCGTCATCCTAAACGAGATTTTAGCGCCTTATTATAGGAGCCAAGGAATCCCGTACCCTTCCAAGCGAGGACACTCACTCAGTTCAATGACTGGCCCGCCGCCGGTCCACCATGCGCTTGCCTGCCTGCCTGACTGCCCGCCTGCTTGCCTGCCCCAATGACTGCTTTAGCAAGCAATGTAGAGCTGCTCTGAGGCACAGGGGCCCCTCATTAAGAGCTGCCGTGAGTACGGCCGATGAGTTGGCGGGCGATCGAGAGAGTGGGAGAAGCTAGAGATTGTTTTGAAAGAATCCGCAGCACCTATGCCCGGGATCCGTTGAAAAATGAAGAGCGGGCGATCCATGAAAGAACCGTGAATTGCTAGCCTGGGCGCCCGAAGGATCTTCCATGATTTCATTCTCCAAGGAGAGGCAGTTCTTGCCGGAAACCGCGGGAATGTCGCTTTGCTAGGAGCCGATTCCTACGATATTCTATCCCTGCTCACGGTCTATGCGGTCACGTCTCCTGATGGACAATATGTTTTCTCTATTCATTCACTGCGAAGTCGGTAAGCTTTCCAAGTAGTCTTGTCGAAACTCGCGATCCTGCGGAACAGCGAGTACGAGACGTCGGCGTCCATCTAACTCGTCGACGGCTTGCTTCGAGGCCTATGCTCATCCAGGGCTCTGTCTTTCAAGTATTTTCGACTCCGCTTATTCTATGATTGATGATAATTTTTCTTACGACCTCCGCATCCTATGACTCAGATTCCATCCCGGAAGCCTGAACCTAAATTCTCTGGGCGCGAGAGTGGCCAACCTATGCAGGTGGGTCCTTCTCTCGGGGAAATCTCGAATCTCACAACAAGGACAAACAAGATTGGAAGAGAGAGCGATCGATGCGTCGGTCATTGTCATCGACTTCTATTGCCACGAACACCCGAACCGCGTTTAACTCTCTCGTCGTCGTCATTCTCTGATGATCGCCGGTGGAGTGCCGGACACCCGGAACTCATGCTCGCATCCAAATCGTGTTCAGCGACACTGACGGAGGCGAAGACCAATCGAGTTAAGACTGGCTGCATCTTGGACCTTTGCATCATTGTAATTTCCGTTCATATCCTACCACGGTTTTAAAGACTCTGGCGTTTCGAAGATTGATCGTGGACGGGTCGATCCCTGGATCCGAATCGACTTTCCTCATAGAGATTCATCGAGGGAACCGACCGCTGAAGCGAAGTGTAGAGGAAAATCTCGATCTCGAGAGATCATCCGGTCGCTCGAATATCAATCGCACCAGGACGGAAGAGGCTGGAGAAGGCGATGGAAACCCTCTCAACTCAGCGCGAGCAGAGCTCCTCTCTTCGCCAGCAACCACTGTTGAACTCGACTCGACCGAGTTTAGCCGGTCGGACGATTCCATTGTCACTGGGCGGCTCGACCTCTCTACCTGTCGATCCAGCCGAGCCCGCCTGCCGTCCAGTTTGCTCGACTGCTTGTCTGCTGTCTCATTGTATCCGAGTGGCTGGTGGGGCTGATTCGACTCATTCTTGGGGGCATCCCTACTATGAAAATAGATAGAGAGAAAGAATTAGCGAAAAATATTTTTTCGCTGTTTCGGAGACATGTGGTGCTCGTGTGAGTCATTGAAAGTCGGCGAGCGGCAGAAGTCATTAGATTGGACATGGCAGCGGAGGGAAATCGCCGGATCGGGATAGCGCCCGCTGATATCGATTAAGAAATAGAAGTGATCGAGCAGACAAAAACAGAGAAGCCCTTTGCGACACCCACCTCTGACAACTCCTGGCACCGTGTGTTTCGCTCGCTGCCTGAGTCTGTCTAGGCCTTCGCGAGCCTGTGTCCGCCTATCTGGCTGACTGTCGGTCGGTCGTTCCCTCCGACGCCGAACGGACTCCAGCCAAAACTAATCTCCTGATGTGGCCTATCGCAACTTAATTACATGCTGACCTGCTGCTGCTGTGGGAGATGGTGGTCCGCCATTACATGATTTGAGTCGCCATCATCATCAGATATGGAAGAGAAAAGATATATGATGACTCCGAATCCCCCTTGCATTAGAAATTAAAAGCGATCTAGATTTCCGATTCGCAAGGCTGCATTTCACGAATGAATGTTCCGTGCTCTCCTGGATGAAATTACGAGAGAGACTATTCTATCCCTGGGATATTATTCTCGATTGGACTTGCCCAACCATGATTAGTTCGCCCAAACCCGACCGTTCCGCCGCTGGTCGGTGCTGCGGCTCGTCCAAATCTTGGGGAGGTCCCCCCCCCCGCGGAATTTTTTCGAACCTCTGCCCGAATGAGATCCGATATCGATACCACTTGTTCAAGGACGAGACAGCGGTGAGATATCATGAGGAGAAACATACCGCGATGGTGTCAAATTTGAGCTCTGTCATCAATGCTACAACGGCTACCGATGCTCATTATAAAGATACATCTCACTGCTGCTTGATGATCGGCGTCTTCCGCATTCGAACGCTTCACGGAACCTAGTGAGACGTGATCATACCCGGTACTATGGCTGATGTTCAGAGATCCGATGGCTGTGTATCATCTCGCAGGGGATTGCAGCTTATTGCTCTCCATGAGCCTGAGCGCTTCGCGGATCATCGGGCCGCGGTCGTCGGTTAGGGTATAAAGTTTTCCTCCCCCCTGAACTTCAAAGTCGTGTGGAATCCGCTGTACCCCCGAGCCTCGGAAACTTGTTGTGCTCATATCATGTGAGCGACGCCATTGGACTTCGGAATCGAAAACCGATTTTCCAGGAAATGACCTCGAGTCCCCGTGGATCCTCTCGTCTCTACAGTGGAGAGCTTTCCTTAATGTAATATGTGACTGATTGGCTAACTCTGAGACGTCGACTAAGCTGGAGTAATGGCAGGTTACGCAAGCTTGATGATGAGGGGATCCTCTCCCTATCGATAACTGAATCAGATGACCAATTCGAAACTGGCACCCGGAGCAACGTCAGCACCGGAATGATGAATAAGCGGCAAAATGTAACTTGAAAAGTAGAGTCTTCTTTGTGATGATTTTTTTGTATGCATACATCATGATCTCCCGAGCATAGTGAGATCCGAAAAACTCGTCTTCGCATTTGGAAACTCAAGAGTAACTCCAATAATAATTATTCATTATCATTCGACCAGACATCATCATTATTACTCATACTATGCACGCATCGAGAACCGACTCATCGCGGGACGAAGACACTCTCCCGCGGCCTAATCGGTAGTCTCATGGAGGCTTCCCGCCCATTCTTTTTGGTAAATAATACGGAAGGGGAGAAGTGTAGCAGTGAAGACGACAGCTCACCTAATCATTCGATTTCCGTACTTGTGGTGGCTCAAAACATGTGGTACATTCGCTCTGATTCCGTGGAGAAATGCGTTCTTCGAAGAATCGGATTGGGATGATGAATGTAATCGAACGCCATCCTCGATTGCATGTGTGAAGAACGGGTGACCGAGGGGAACGCTAGCAAGGATTACGGCACGTCGCTGTCGACGGAGTCGCCCGACTTTGTTTCTCTGGTTGGCTTCGTCTGGTCGCCGGTGTAGGGCCCGTGTTTGGTTTCGTTTGACCCAGAAGTGGGTCGTTAACTTGAGCAGTCGGCTGTTAGACGCTCTTTCGTTCGTCTTACGATCCGTCCGCCCGCCCCTCTCGGTACTTGGCGCTTGGGTCGTGGTGCAAGAGCAGCACGCTAATGCCGGGCGACCAGAGAAATGGAGCCACGATTTGCGCAGCTGAAGAGATACAAAGAAAACGTCACGGTTGCGGAGCGGTGCGGCGTCGACAGCGGTGCGCTCCCTCCTTCTCTTGCCGGCTTCTTTACAGTGAATTGATTCTTGAACATCTCTTCATCCCCCTGTTTTTGTTATCTGCTCCAGATATCCCACCTCGATATCGAGGACGATACTCAGGACTCTTCTTGATCTTCCGATGCATCAGAAGTTCAAAAGATAGAACAGGAATGCCGCTTAAAATCACCCAGTCGTAAACAGCGTGCAATGGCTCGCTATTCATTCATCGAATCCTTCACGATACGACTCCTGCGGGGCGGTCTCCATATCCATGTGCTTCATAGTCGCGTTCCCTCCGATCGCCGATTCATCCTGTACGATGATGCGATGGCATTTTTCGAGCCATGCCGCTTCACTTACCTTCGCTGCCCGCGCCGCCGACGAATATTGAAGTGGTGGTCGCGTTGAGAGAGGCTTTGGCTGTGGATAGACTGGTGAGGTCAGTGGAGCCGACAGTCTACTACTATACGTAGCGTCAGACAGTGTGCATCGTTGAAAAATCGACGGAAATAGATCGTGATCATCAATCGTTCATATATGAGACTAATCTGCGACAGCGCATTCCGACGAAGAGCCAAAGAATCGAAGACAGATCTTGGAATCCCAGCTGGGCATCGGACGCCACACCGTTATCTCTCTGTGAACGACAGCCCCCAATCAGATTGCACCTGGTTGTTGCTTTTCCGATCTGCGATCCGAGGTCTCGGCGGTACATAAACATGCGTCGCTCTCTCTGGAATCTGAATCGACTTCATCACTTTGTTTTCCCTCTGCCGTCCGAGAGATCTCTCGGGCCTTTAGATCTCGAGTATTTCACTCTAGCAATTTTTAAATGACGGCTGATTGTAGCAGCAAGAACTTGAAAATTGCCCACAATTTTGGAAAGATTGGATCAGCGAAGCTCCCTTGAACAGAATTGTCCAGGAAAGGACATTCGGAAAGCCTAACCTCTTTTGCGCATGATCGATCGACGCTAGACGATCTATCTTCTCCCTGTTCCTTCTCGCTTCGATAAATTAATTGCTCGAATAATTTCATTTCCGTTCATTGAAATGTATTGCAGGGAGAATCGGAATCGATCAATTTCCGAACATAAATTTACCTCATACCCTCTGGCTAGGTAATTCGGATGGTTGACGCCCCTCTCAAGGAGATTCGCGAGTATCGGCCAATCGGTAGATCGGGGATAGAAATTTGAAGAGCGAGCTCAGTGAATCGATCGTAACTCGCATCAGGTGTCTGGAGCACCACCTCATCAGTGGGCATCGTTGTCCTACCCTACCGCTGTACCGAACGAGAACAAGCAATTTCATTTATCACTCTGGCGGGAATAATGAGCGAGACGATAATCTTCTAGATCACTGCCCGCGTTGCCTTGGCTCATGCAGTTCTGTTGTTCTTGGTACCTCTCTGCAGCGCTTCCTTCCCATCAATGACAAGCTGGATTTGATCAATCAGGGGGGGGGGGGCTGGGGTGTCTCGAGGAGAACTCCGCTACCCGAGAGCCCGAAATCGAGAATCATCTTGAGGCTCGATGAGGTCTCACACAGCCTTGAGAATGACTCCAAAAAGTTACCCAAAAAGCTGCCCCCCCCCCCGGCTACCATACTCAGTGGAATCTCATTGTCTCGTTCCCCCCGTCGACTCATCTTGAAATCCTCCGGTGTAATTCCATTGCTTCAGGGGCTTCGCGGCGGCGCAATCCTCTTCCCGGCCCGTCGCAGCGACTACGTATACGAGAGACGTCGAATTCGTTCGTACGTGAAATTCGCTGTTCCATGGGATTGCCTCCCGTCAGATCGGTGCCCTCGGGGAATCATCGTTGGTTGAAGCTGTCTACGAGAATCCGAGCCTCTCAGGAATCTCGTCGACGATATTGTATCCTGCGTGGTCATTTTTCTTCGGAAAGAGATGTAGTCTGGATTCCTGCTCGAAGGTTTTCAGTGATAAGGTTTCTGAGGCGACGGAGCCTTACGAGACTGTGGAGACCCCGACTCGTGCCCGACGTGGTCTCGCCGAAGTATAAAAGCTCTGGATGGAAGCCTATCGGCAGTGGCGGGGAGTATGAGGGGACTGGTCGTCAGCATCAATTTCTCCCTGTTCAGAAACACGTGTTCAGATAACTCTATTACGATCTCGTCCGTCCCCCACTCGTCGACGCGGCACAAGTCTGACTGCGGGACAGAGGGCTCCCGGGTGTCTGGGGAGGATCGGGGCAGCGGAGAGAGGAAGCCGGGAAAAACAAGTTAGGCTGATGGGACTGGTGGATCATGATGGTAAGAGAGAGATCGTCATTGATCGACCTGGTCTCTTGCCAGAGATACATAAGCAGCAGCAGGGCTTGGGGACGCTCTACGTGCCTCAGGGGGACGCCGAAAACGGGCTTGCATCGAAGGGGAAAATCGCAAAGTGACCCGGGATGACTTTCCAACTACCCACTCTCGGAATGTTCGGACTCCAGAGGAGAGAGGAGCGGGGCTGCTCCCGCATCGGGCCCGGGGAAGGGCTCGCCCCGTTTGTGATCAAATCACGTCCCCAGTTGATGAAGCAGCGCCGCCCATTCCGACAGGCGCACGCGCCACTCACAACCTCACGCGGCTACTCATTCTATAACGCGGTCATACGCACTCAGATACATCGCAGCAGCAGAGGCAGTTATAATTATCCTGTAATTGCCGAACGAACGGTGAGCTCATCGGTCCGTAGAGCTTTATTTCGACGTTGCTACGGCTCCGTTTCCATGTCATCTCGGTCTCCCTTTCGGACCGGTGCCACATTCTGTTTCAAGAAAATCGGAAGCGGCTAACCGTGGGCCGAAATCAAGTTCGGTGCCGGGCTTTCGCCTGCATCCCTCTGCATTGATCTGGCGAGGAGTGAGATATAAGACATTCGATTGATGTCGGAGTTGATAATACCATCTGAGCGCTCAGCCCATTCCTGTCCCGCCCTCGACTCCGTCTGCCCGGTCCAACTTTCCCCCTCATCCCGACCTTGCACGTTCATGTTGGAAGCTCACCCTCGCAAGTAATCATGCGCCTCTTCCCCTCGGAAGCTCATTCTCCGTAATGAATTTCGCAAGCTCCCCATCTTGACCATGTCATATATTTCTGCTCACGGGAAACGGTGACATAAGAGAGCAGCTAGCTGTTCAATGACGGCTAGGGACGTCATTGAACAGTACTAATCCCGCTAATGGCGAGATCGTATGCCCGCGCGGCTGTCCGCCGGCCCGTCGGCTGGCGCCTCTCCTCTCCAACCCTGTTCTCCCTTTCTCCTGGCAGATCCATATCATAGCTGTCGGGAAGGGGGCGTGAGGGATCGGGGGCTCCGACTCGCCAATGGAAGACAAGGGTAGGGGCGCACGGCAGTAACCAGACTGTTGCTCTATTCGAGATTAAACAACGTTGCCTGAGTGCTCGCTGGCACCGCCGCGCCGGTTCGTTCACCGAGCGACGACGGCAGCAGTGGCAGGAGGCGAGGTAATGGCGCCGTCTAATGGGGGGAGGCCAATCAGATTCAAGTCATTACCTGATGGAGTCCTCGCTTCCTCTCCCTCAATCCTCCTATCCGCTCTCTCTCATGTCCTCTTCCCCTCGAGCTCTCGCTCTTCCTCCTTTCCCTCCGCCCCGTCTCCCATTCCCATCGCGCCTGTTCTGCCCGACCTCTCCCCGTTTTATCCCCGACTATCGCTCTCCGCTTCCTCTTCCCAGGAGGGAACACTCCTCGTGCCTCCTCCGCGCTGCTGGTTCCTATCCAGAACTCGGCCTGCAGCCTTCGGGGCTCGTTCGCCCATTCGTTCGTTCGCTCGTATGATGAGATTGCCTCCTGCCTCTCCAGAGTTTGATTAGTTAAATGTACCACCATCATAGAATGAGAACGGAATGGGAGGGGATTGTATGGGGAAGTGCCCTGCCCTGATCATTTGGCTGGTTTGGCTCCAGGGCGAAGCCGGGGAAGAGGGGGTTTGGGGTCGTAAATTCCGCAGAGTAGATGAGATTAGTTTTTGAATGAGTAGTATCTGTGCTCCCCGGCTTTTTGAATGTACGTCTTCTTCTCCTGATGTAGCTACGTCCCGAATGAATCCCTGCTTCCGAGAGCCTTCCTATCTCACGAAGGCGCGTCCTCACTCGTTGAAGTTCAATTTTCGGTATAGTACCTCTCTATCAAAGCGCGCCCGTTTGCTTATAACACAGGGAGTCGTGTAGCACATAGGTGCAGAACTTCACCGTCAAAATCGAGCTCCGAAATGGTTTGCTCCTCTCTCTTTAGTCTTCCGCATTGGCTCTCCGCGGTGTTAATCCCCTCCGTACTCTCCGAATTTCCATCCAGCATCATGGAATGTCCCTCTTACGCTCTCTCGACTCTCACCATTGCCTATGCCGTGCCCCTCCGTGGTTGTTTCTCTTTTTGAGTTGTTATCCTACTCTTTCTGTCCGCTTTCAGTTTTTCCTGCGAGGCGAGCTGCGCACCGGCTCTCCTGGCTGCTCAGCCGGCCGCCAGCGTGGTCCCCTTGCCGAACCCCGACCCGACGAACTAATTAGAAGGGAAAATAATTAAGTTTTCGCTAGAGAGAGGCTTCTCTTGTCCCCAAGTACTCAGCCGCCTCCTCCCCCTCTCTCAGTTTTGTCCTCGCCCCTCACTTCGACATTCTCCCAACAACTCCGACTCCTTCTTTTTCTCGTCCGGACGTGAAGCAACTTCTCCCCTTCCAGGGAGAGAGAGCAAGTCGGTTGACTGGTCGGGCACGAGAATTAAAAATACCGCCACTGTGCGGCATCCCCTCCTTACCCTTCCACCCCGTTTTCCCTTTTCCGCCATCCCTCTATTCGCTGGTGGTCGCTGCACCACCATCGTCTTTCTGCGCGCTCCTCCGCTCTCCGCGGACTCAACCCCACCGCTTTTGAGAGCGGAAGCCCGAAGGGCGGGGAATGTTTCTCATTCTTGCCAGATATTACTTTTAATTAAAAGTTCATTGTAAACTCCTTCTCTCGTCCCTCTCATCCTCGTTTGCTCTCTCTATCGTAGTCGGTGTGCCGCTTTGTACGTTCCCTATCAAACGAGCGAGCCTACGGATGGCCAGACGCGCGGAGTAGATGGTAGACGGAGCGATGAGCAGCGACGCTCTACTAAGACTGAGGCCCACTGTGGGAATACCTGGATGCCGGAGATTTTCGGAGACACTGCGAGAGCGATCGAGGCCTCGTTCCTATGTAGAGCTCTTCTTGAGCCACCTAGAGATCGAGCGTATCCATAGCACTACTGTCTCGTGGTCGCTTTTCCGATTCCATTCCCATGGTTTCGCTGTGGAAGCGCGGATATCATCTCATCGATCGACTCCTCGGGGATTCTGGATAAGGCCCTCTCTTTAATAAGGTCGAGACAATTTTCGGGGTGAAAACAGGGATATTGAGAACTTTCCTATCGGAGAAAACATAGATGGAAACCCTCAGACGAGCAGCATCGAAGGCGACTCTCCGTTTGTCTCTGTACCAGTCCTCAGCCGATATCAGTGTTCGGGTCGAGCGCTCCTTCAGCGGATTCTTAGCCAATCATATGTCCGTCGATCGCCTACTTGACCGGCTAGCTGTTCGGCGGAACAGTTTGCTGCTAATCCCCGATAATGTGTTTCAGTAAGTGTTCGCGTAACCCGCTCGGACGATGTGGAGAGTGGATGAATACAGTAGGCACCACACAGACTGGCCTGTCTCGTTGAAGTTGTTGGAAGCTCTGAGTCGTGCCGACTGATTACGCGAGGTCCGAATCGATCATGGAACCGTTTTCGCCGATATGTTCCAGTATCGATCCGTTCTCGTGGCGGGAGGACGGCATTCGGCGCCAATCGAGGCCGTGAGATCAGTCGCCGAGTCGAGCGATGACGAGTCCAGACGAGCGAATGATCTAGTTCTAGTGAATGCTTCCCGATTTTCCGGAATTGCGATTCGTCAAGCATCTTTACTATTTTGCATGCCCGCGAGACGCAGGATGAGCGAACGCGATGGCCGGAGCGGTGGAGGCGGCAGCAGCAGCTCCCCCTCAACTCATTGCACTAATTAGTTGTTCCTATTGATTGGATGGCCCGATTTCCTCCTCCGTTCCCTGCTTCCCCTTTCCCTCGTCGGCTCCGAACTTTCCTCCGGCCTTCTCCACCCAACGACGGGCCTCGGTCACTGCTTTACGAAATCTTGGCGCTGACGAGGGAGCGAGGTGGAACGAGGCAGCCGGGGGTGCAAAAGAGTCTCGGAAGGCAGAGCGGGAAGACAACTCGAGGGATAACTTGCTCATTTTCCAAGCGAGAGAATCAGATCAGCCCCCTTCACTGCGGGAGTCTTCCGTCACATTTCATCGATGCTGGAGCTCTAAGTCGAAAAAATTCTTCCAGCTATAGAATCCTACGGGAAGGGGTAAATGGATAGTTCTTTGAGAACCCTCTCGGCGTCTGGGTCCCCGAAAAGCCCTCATAAAGAAAACATGGTTCGAGGGAGTAAGGGGTGGACAAGCGGAGTGAGAGGGGGAGGGAAGGCCCGCCGCAGGATACAGATGGGTTGAGGGAAACGAGAGGAAGAGAACCTGGAAGGAGAAGAGATATTGGGAAGTGTCGGGGAAGGGGTAATGAGCAAGTTGAAAAGGAATTGAGAGAGGCGGGAGAATCAATCCAAACATGGTTTACTCCCCCGTACAAATCCCGAGCCAGCAAAGCTCCGCCAGAGCTCGGCTTCCATGCGACATCCGGCGTCTGGATGATCTCAGAACTAAGAGTTTTTCGCAAAATGCCGGGGAATGTCTTACTTTGCATATTATCCGCCTTTTGGCCTTCTCTCCGTCTCCGATAAGCGTCTCTCCTCCAAATCCCCCGGAACTGCTTCTTGTAGAGACCTAAGGTCCAACTCATTGTTCGGAGGAGTCTCGGAACGGATAGTATCCCGGATTCGGCCTGCCCCTTCCGCAAGCTGGTATAATTGCGATTTTGAGCTCAAATGATCCTTATGGTGCAAGAGTGAACATCGCTGGTAGCCGGGTAGCCTCGAAAGCTTTTTCTGATGAAAAGCTTGATGATCAACGGCTTACATTCTCGACGGAAATGGGAAAAGAGTCCCAGGCCCTGTATGATCGAGATCGGAGATGATGAGACGCGATCGAAAATTAGCCTCTCAAAATCCCGAGTAATCGAAGCTCTCCGCTGGAGCCCCTTAAGGATCTGATCTGTATGTGCAGGTCGCGATGCAGTGGGATCGAGCGCACCCGACTCCGAGCGAACATGAAGATTTTCCATCTACCTTGTACATGGGATGGAAAAGAATCGCAATAGTCTAGTCGTCAGCTGTATGCTTCATTGTCCTACGAATGTTTGAGAGCCGTCCGGTCGGGCCTGTTCGGGGAAATTCGGTGGGGAATGACGAGTCACTTGGACGCCAAGTGCGACCAACTCAATCTTGAATCCGTGGCAAGTTGCCTGTGACCCGACCGACCTACTGAACAAGGCGATCGAGCGACCGAGCGAGCGACGAAACGGGCGGCCACTCAAGAGCCGAGCGAGCGACGAAACGGGCGGCCACTCAAGAGACCGCAGAGCTCCCTTGGGTGTTGTAGGCGGACTGCGGGCCAGCGCAGGAGCGCAGTGGCCCTAAATTCGATGTATGGATGGCGACCTCTAATAGACCCCAAATATTTGGTGTTTTGAGAGGGAAAATGAATAAGGAGGGAGAAGGAATGGGGAGATCTAGATGAACCGATTACGAGTCGAGTACCACGGGGGCTTCGACGGAGAAATACTGTAATAGACGGCTGAGGGAAGAGGAGGGAAGGAAATATTTTCTAAGTGGAAAATGTTGGAAGAACAATGATCATTGGGACCACTGATTTGGGTCGCCCCGTCATCCGTCCTAGCTCCTCAATTATGTTCCCGATCGGCAAATATTCGCGGAATATGGAGATACGATCTATTTCCCTCGATTCCGACTCCTAGGAACGATAAGAGGACGGGCGGCACCCTTGGAAGGATGAGCTAGACCAAGGATAGGGAGCACCGAGGGGCGGCCCAACTAGGGGTCCAGAGGAAAATCGGGCTTGAAGCAGCTGACACCATCTGTCCGTTGCCCTCTTGGATTGCTCCTTGGAGACGAGAGAACGGGAGCCTAACATGAAAATTGAATTATACAAGTGTTCTCCTCCTCCATTGAGCGGAGCTTTGTCCCCCGCTCGCTTGCTCTCCTTCAGCTTACCAAACGGTCCTCCTGACCCAAAGCTTCTCTCTCGTTTTTGGGCTCATCCTCGGGCAGGCTCAATGATGTTGTTTCCCTCACTTTTCGCTTGGCCCTCTCCGAACCCGTTCGCAGAACCCCGACAAATTACCCGACCACCCTGAGCACACTCCGAGAATGGGGGCACGGTGAAAGACGGGCAGCGGTCTGGCATGCAGGGATTCCGGGATGGAGGCGGTGAATGCACGACTGAGCTCACTCCCAACCCTCCTCCACTTTTCCCTCGTTCCGACAAATTGAATTGTCCACGTTTGTATTTCACCATCCAGGGATGCCACTCTATCAAGACCGGATTTCGGTGCCACCTGCGTCCGCCAAGGCAGCGCCGCTACTTGAAGACGTAGAAAGGAAGTCGCAGTCGATGGGGCGAGGTGCTCGAATGCCGGAATCGTCGTTGAACGAGATCTCGCATCCGGTCGCAGGAGTTTCGGAAGTTGTGGAGTGAACTTATCTTTATCGAGTTCGCGATCGATTCCACAGGACTTCGAAGACTATCCGCGCCGTCGTTGATATGTCCCTAATAATTCACTTCTGACTATCAGAACGATCAGTTGATATATAAATTGTTGATTGAGCATCGATTGGTATGAAGAAGATGACAGCTGCTTGGGAATCTCCTCATAAGGATAGCTCACGCAATATCACATGGGCGAATCGCACCCGTTCGCGATGGACATGTCGCTCCTCGGTATATCGATTCTCCAAAGTGGTTTAATTTTACTTTTGTTCTAGAAATTAGTCTTATATCAGATTTTTCTTCTTTGCAGGGTGAGTCGAGTTGGGCCATTGCGAACTCGGTGTAGTGAACAGGAGTCCCGATCCGTGCATCCGTCTAGACGTGGGCTCCACAGATGGCGATCTCCTGGAGATGGAAGATGGACGGATGAGGTTAAGGCTATGCGTAATACTTCTTTTCATTGTTTATCTCTTATTTCGTGCCTCTCACTGATTCTTAGTCGTTCTTAGTCGTTGATCATAAGTGGACTCGAAGAAATTCGGAGCTATATCCGTCTGCTGAACGAGACCGCGCGGCCGAAAGAGGGAGCAATTATTTCCGGGAGAGCGTCTGTGAATCATCTAGCAGCTATTGCAGCGAGATTTTTCGACCTGTTCTCTGAAGATAGTGACGAAACGATTGGTGTTGAGCGCGATGAGGACTGCCGTCCGAACGAAAGCCGAAAAGTGCCAAGATAAGGGGAGGGAAGCAGAAAAGAGAGACGAGAGAGCCGGTCGGCCTACTCGCGAGGGAGAGTGGCATTGGGGGCATGGGGCTCTTGGGGGAGGCGGTGGAGCAGGGGGAGGAGGGCTCAGAGTAATTGCATCTGCGGCTCGGAGAAGGACCCTGACGAGCGCTGGAGCAAACATGGAAGTTCCATTAAAACGTACCCCGTATCCGAACGCATTCGAGACGAACCTCTTTATTTTTCATCTCCGTCCATATTGTATGTGCACCACATATCCTTCCATTCTCTCCTCGCTTCTCGGGTATCTGAAGAATCGGTTGTCCCGGAGTGTAGCGTCCGCAGATCCGAAATGTGATTCCGTTCGAAGAAACCTTCCAACCGTTCCGTAGATGCGCTTTCGCTCTCAGCTTATCGATGACGAGCCAAGTCCTAGACTCGAACTTCGAGGGTAGAGTCGGATCTCGGCCGCCGAAATCATTTGGCTTTTAGGGTCCAGAGCTCATGGGACGAAATGTCACTATCGGGAACAATTTTCTTCAAAGTATCTTCAAGTATTCTCAATCGCGCAAAATCTACCACAATCTGCCGTGGCTGTAAGGTAGGCTGTAATTATTCAGTATCGGGGGTGGCAATTCCTCTCTTCAGATCTGAGTTATGATCATGCAATTATATTCTTGAGTGAATCCCGGCCCAGAGCGGTCTTCTCCTGTTTTGTTGATCGCTCGAGCGACGATCGAGAGGACTCTGTGGGGCGACGACAACAAGCTCTCGTTCGGAAGTTTGACAATACACATCGCCTCCGCACGTGATGAGTGATGACCATGAGTTGAATGGAAGGATTCTTGTCCTTTTTCCGGTTAATATAAACTCCGACCGCGGGTTACTCGGTTCTCCGCTTTGTGCGTCGCGCCGTTCGCATCCAGGATGTCTCCACCGGACACGCTCATAGCGATTGATGCGCCTCATCCCTGAATCCATCGTTGTGATCGAAGGCAGAGTTTCGGTTACAAATCACCCTCTCTGAGGCGGGACTATGTATACGCGTAGTCCCGTATGCACGCACAGTACATGGCAGAATCTGCCAGCCTGACTGTTGAATCCCTCCGGCTGCTGAGGAGGATCAAGCGACCCGGGCTCTGTGGCCTGCCTGCAAAGCCATAAGAGACAGTGAAACATGATCAGAAATTTCCCGTCGAGACGTTTGGAAATTGCGGAGATGTTACTCATAGAGATCGGGAAGGAGAGAGTCAAGACTGATAGTTTTGGAGTCAAAACTCTGTAAGGTGAACTTCTTGGCCCACTACGAGAGCAGCTCGCTCATCACCATGCAATGAGATCGCTCTGAGGGAACGTAAGCTCGAAGCGAAAATCCCCGACACCATGCCAGTTCATTTGGTCATTGGTGACGCCGCGGCGCTGTTCGTCGACCGAATTCCGATTGGGCATATTCACGCTGCGAGCTTACGGGCGAGTGTTTGGATAAATCGAGAGAAACATGAGATCAAAGTCCATGCGAGTGAATTTCGTTTGTTCTCACGACGCGTCGACGTTCGGCTCGAATCATGATTCTGGTTGAACATTCGACGTCAGCTCTCAAGTATTCCCCACGGAACGATCGGAACATTTTCCCCAGCTCTTCAGGAGCCTTCCGCTCGCATTCCGAAGAGCGCTCTGGCTGTATTTCGACGAAAATTTTCGAGGGGGAATTCGAATCGTTCTATCAGATGCTCAGACCGGAACCTGCTCTCGAATGTCAGCGAATCAGTGATCGCTGAGATTTTGGCCCGACAATACAAGTCCGAGATCCCTGCATATCATGCGGAGCCTTTGAAAATTCTGACATATTTGCGCTCCCACTGTCCCGACCCCTAAGAAATGAAGGTGACCCGTAATCGCATGCAACTGGTGGGAGCGGTCGGCCAGTGGAAGAGCCGAGTGGATGTCCGAGCTGTGGGTTGAAGCGCCGGCACCGTTCGTCGGATAGCCAAGGTGCCATTTGAGATTAGGCTAAAAGCATAGGCGAGTTTGTGGCCGCCCCGCTCGGTCTTCCGTTCTACAAACATGACACTTCTGATAACGCGATAAGCTGCGCGGCCAAGCACATCATGATGCTGACTAACTGCGGCTTCTCAATTGCATCGAGTCGGTGTAAACTAAAGAACGTGAAACTCAGTCGCTTCAGCGTGATTTCCGAGCTTGAGCACCGACTCACGTCGGTCGGACCCAGTCCGACGACTCACCGATCGAGCTGGTGAATCCTCCAACGAGGGGACGAGACGGCTCCATGGTTGGTACGGCGATCATGTGGGACCACTGATTTTTTCGAATTGTTCGGGCATTCGTCTCACCCGATCCCGTCAAGAAACATTATTTTATTATAATATACATATAATAGTCTTAAAGTGATATATAATAAAATTTATGTTGATATATATCTAATATACCTCCGGCACGATGCCGGAGGTACGACGAACGCCGGTCTTGGGAGCATCGTCTCCGAGCCTTCGACAGGCTCTCACAGTTATCTTGGAGGAGATATACGATTCAGAAGAGCGAAGTGAATTCTCCCAAAATGCAGAAGCGCAAGAGCCGACGTGGCTCAGCCGCGGAGAGACAGAATCGTTCAGCGGGAATCTCGTGCGCCGGAAATGTAGCGAGTTATCGGACGCCAGGATTAGGCGTTGCACAGTCCGATCACATACAATACTCACCCGGTATTGGGTGCTCCGAGCAGAAGAGCCTGCTCTTGAAGTTGATGCCGAGGCTATGCAGAATTCATCCTGCAAGATTGTTCCGAGGGTTAAAGCAGGAATAGTTCGCTGAATCGATTCATTTCGACGTAAAACCTCATTCGAGCTATTCGAGCACACATACTGAGGGTGGGTCGACCTTTGCCTCACGGGAACGTTCCATTCTACTCGGTTCATAGCTCAGTGACCCTTGAGTGTTCACGCTAGTCCACCGAAAAGTCTAATGGAACAATCATGACGCATCGGATTATCGTGCGAGGCAGGTATTCGGATTGCGGCGCAAATACTGCCGGGGTCACTTAGAGAGCTTCGAAGGCGATGAGAATGACAATCGTTGTTTCTAGGGCATCATTGCCTGATCGGCTCGCTTCCCGGAGCTCAGAAGGATCTCGAGGATTGATATCGTCGTCATTACCCCCCCCCCCGACGAGCGGCAGGATCTGGAGGAAACGTTCCCGGGACTGTGAGGTCTTGCTCAGAGTTGGAATAATATAGCACATGGAACCGTGGGTAAGGGCTATCGCTCCCGGATCTTGAATGAGAGGAAACGTTCGATATTCTCCACATCTCACCGGTAAGGGACGGCCCTCGTCGGAACTTGTATCGGTCAAATTTTCTCACCAAAGACGTATCTCCGAGTGAGCTGTGAACCCGAATGCGATCCGATGACGCATCCAAGGATTTGTCCGTGGCGAGTGGCGAGATTCATCGGATGATGTCATGCAGCGGAGGATCTGTACTTCGATATTCGAAGAAGAGATTGTGCATCGAATGATCATTCGATGGAGAGACCGGCGTTGTACGATATCAATCTCCCGAAGATTGTCGGTGGCCGGTCCCCCTCCGCAAGGAACTCGGCATCGACGACAGCGTAACTCGCCTCGAGAATGATCGATTCCTGTTGAAATTAGCGGTCCGAAGGCTCGACAAGAGTCCTGTGGGTCTCCGATGAGCATAGTTGGTCAGTGTTCTAAGCGAGTTTGATTTGAATCGCCCTTGTGCGGCTTCATCGAGTGCGCGACCACCACTTTCCAGCTTATTCGTGCGAGCGCGCCGGTAGCACCCTCCCGTATTCCGAGGGGGCAGAATGGGCGTGAGGGAGTTCGAGGAGCGTGTGCAGATTTCAACTGTAGTCATGAGATCTTTTTCGATGGTTCATTGTCGCATTCGTTCGGTGGCGGCGATGTTTTAAGAATGCGAGCTGTCGTCTCGTTCGGCTTTTGACTTGCAAGTAGACTTTATCACAACCATCTTCCAGTCGGGATTCCACGACCTGATTTATACCTTCTTTGTGCCCTTCGAAGCTTCTTCGGAGAGGTAGGGGCGCAAAGTCGGAGTTTAAGCAGCGCTGAATTGGTGTTGCTGAACCGCAAGGGTTCCCCAGTGGCCTCAGCCTGAGCTGCTCGCGGACGGTCCTTGATTGTAGAACTTTTATCTGAAGCCACCGAGCGCGATTCTCAGTCGTCAACCTGAAGTCATCACTAGTCTAGCGGTGCTGGAATCTCTCGGGATTCTCCGACAACGCGGCGCCGCGCGCCGGTGTCCTCTCATGTCCAGAGTTCTCAACACTACGATTGAAATCGATTGAAAAAATGTATAGATAGACGAATACTCCTGCATGAAATGCATTAGAATAATCGAACTATACGTAGTAAATCTAGCGAGTCCGCAGATACGTTTTTCATTCCCCCTGAGTGGGCTCGATGTGACTTCTAATGTTCCTCTTCGGATCCGAGAGTAGATCAGCAATTGGACGACTCTGGAGCCGCTGCTGTGGGAATATCGCGACTGGATACATATTATATGGTCAGAGAACCGAATTCGCCCTCGGACTGAAGAAACGAGTAATCAACAGAGCTCAGCGAAACTAGGCGAAATAGGCGTTACAGGCAGGGGAACAAACGCATCAAAGCGTCGATCAGTCTCGTATTGTAAGAAAGTCATGTGTTAACATGGAATCCCATCGATGAGTAATTGACGCCGATCTGATACGAGCATTTCACAACGACGAAAATATTTTGCGCGTTCAGGCGGATCATCGGAACTTGTCGAAAGCAAGATGTGCTCCTGGAAACTAGGTTCGCCGACCCCATCTCATCGCCGTTCTCAATGGTGAACCCTCAGTTTCCCTCAAAATCCTCGGAATTCGGCCTATCAAAAATTCAGAAAGGCACTCTGGGCACGAAAAAAATGAAACAGGCATTTTGAATTTAAAAAAAACGAAAAATGCAGATATAAGCATTTGAGGCATAATGCCTGAACTTCCGAGCTCTAGTTCACATGGACACAGTATCCACATGGATGCAGTCCTCCCGACTCCCGAATGACGCGAAATAATCGTCGCTATCCGGTCACGGAAACGCGGGCTGGATACCCTCGAGACACGATGTATCGAAGACATATGATCGAGAGCGAGGAATGAGACTGCATGAGAATTACCGAGGCATTTTGTCTCTTCCTTGCCGAATCATTGGGATGATGAATGCCGTCTATCGCACTGGAATACTAGTAGATCGAAAATTCTCGATTTCGTCCTCGTGCGTGCTTACGTTCCATCCCCTCTTCTATGGAACTCAGAGAACATAATCAGAATTCGAATAAAAGGCTGACGATTCGAAGGCTCCTAAACGAATGGAGCCGTCCGAAAGCAAGCCGAGCATGCAGCTAGCAAGCTACTCGGCGAAACTTCGAGGGTGCCGCCCGCTCGTCCGTCCGTATGTGTGTCTGTTCATCCATCGAACAACCTAACAATGGAGCCCAAATTGGAGCCTTCAAGCATCAGGTGCCGCTCCTGTCACTCCCCTAATGAACATTTACAATAACATTCGTTAGGAACTCCCTCCCTCACCTCTCCTCCTCAGCTCTCCATCTCTCTCCCACTCTCTAGTTATTTCTCTCTCGTGCTCTCCGTCTTGTGCCCAAACCCCCTGCCGCTGCTCCCCTCGACGTCCCCCAGCTCGTCCGAATCGGTTCCGACATTGCGCTCTGAAAGGGGCACGGGTAGGGTCGGGGGTTTGGACGACCAAACGAGCCTATTGAGATGTTGCTGCTGCCACGGCAGCTGCTAACGAACGAACGAATCGGCAGGACACAACAGTTGTTACTGCTTCCAATCACGGCCTGCTTTGAGGTGTTGGATAGGGGGGAAACGCGTGAGAAATCCCCCGGTCCGTTCGACCGCAGGGAGATCTTTGAGCGATTATCATTGTTTCAAAAAAGAGAGGAGTCCGAGGGTACTCTGACGCAGGTCCGGGTGACCCCTAATTTAGCGGATCAAGCACACTTCGAAGATGTCTTCCCCGAGTGACTGGGAATGAGATCTTGTCAGTTATTCGCTGCATTGGATTGATTTCGGGATCTCTCTATTTCCTATGAAAACTCAGAATCCGGGGAAATTGGTAGGGCAGTAATCTGGAAGAGTTCGGCGGGTGCATCTGAAGGTTTGTTGTTCGGTCGGCGAACTTTTCAGCAGACGTATGAAATTAAGTAATGAGTCTACAGTTGAGCATCAGGCGAGCAACGAGCCATTCATGCAACCTGCAGTTGGTGTCCCGGCCAGGAACCCGCGTTCGGAATTGATCTTGCTTGACACGGGGAACCGACCAGGCGGAAAAATGTGTGTAGGTGAGGGACGCTGAAGGGGATTTTCAACAGCCGAATCCGGAGAGGCCGGAACACGCTCGACGGGATTAGGAGGGAAGGCACGGACATTCACATGGTACTCGAAGAATGGAACATCGCGGGTCCATGGTGCGTTCTGATTCTGGCGGCTCGCTGGGTCGGAGAACCCCGAGCATGTATACGGATCTTCTCATTCCGTCCGGAGTTTTAGCGTTTTCCGTGATCTCTAGTTTCCTAGACAAGTGATCGTTTTCTCGGAATTTTCCCACTCGGAATCCATGCTCGCAAGAAGCGAAGTCTGGTGCTTGAGGACCTTTTGCCTTTAGGCCGGGCGCTGCTCCGACATAAGAAAGTATTGGGTGCTTCGGCGAGGCACAATCCTGAGCTTCGTTCGAATCCAGGTAGATTGCTCTATACCTATGCGTATTCAGTCCGGGCTGGATATCTGATCGAACCTTGAAAATTTGTCGCAGACAAACGTGACTCTGCTAGTCGATAACTATCGGAGACGGATTCTCAAGCGCCAGGGAGGCCCTTCAAGAAATGTCGAGGGGATTGTAGATGGCCCCGAAACTTATTCGCGGGTACACCACATTCTTCCCGGAAACTCCACGAGATGATCCTCCTCAAGATTCTCCCGATGAAGAACACGGCAGCATGATCTGCGCTGGGCGACCAAGCTCGAGTATCACTTAATTGACAAACCCGGCCGCGCAGAGCCCCTCCAAGAGTTTTGTCTGGAAAGAACTTCGTGATTGTAGGAATGAACCATCGGTTAGACATCACCTAGTTAGTTCAAGGAAGAAGAGCCATTGCTACCCCGGAATAATCGTCGTTCGTTCGGCCAGCGACGCTCTGCCGCCCCTGTCCTCCTGTGAACCCCTCTTTTGAGAGGAATAGCGGCGACGACGAGGAGGGGAGTTAATTAATGAATTTAATTATTTTGAGGTTGCCCGAGGCTATTTTGGCGGGAGTGCTACGCAGCCCTCATACGATGCTCGACGACCAGACGATCGGGGCAGGGGCTCAGCGAATGAGAGAGAATAGAGAGTAGTGCGGAGGGATCGTGCTGGAGGACGAGCGCGGTCTATGGGGTATGGCTTATAATTAGGATAATTAGATAGGCTCTACGTCGGTACGCCCAAGTCCCTCCTTCCGATCTCCATGCTCTTTCTTCTCTGTGTCCCTCTCTCCAGCGCCAGTCGTTCTCCTTGCGTGTTCCACGGCATCGCGCGACACAACGGGAAGAGAATGGACTCATAACTTCGGTTGATTTATGAGGAAATCATTCTCTGTTGTATCTTCGGCTTCCCAGTTGCGATTGCGGACTTGATAGGAAAACGTCTCGCGATATTCACCATAGTACACATTCGATCGCAGACTGGCTCGGGAGCAGCTTCCCGGCGCCTGCATTCTGCGGCATAGTCCAAACTCGTCTCGAGATGCGTGTATTCTTGACAGAATCAAAGACACGGTCAGTTCTCGACGCCGTGGAGAGGGAAGGGGACCTGAGCCGATAGTTTTGCGCGACTTCCCATGCTCCGGGATCGATCAGGATCAGATAGTCTCCGGCGAGCGGCAGAAGGTCCGGACACCTTGCGGCCGAGGTCCCGTCCGGAAGAGGAAATTCGGAAAATTGCCGTATGCTGATTGTGGGGATCTATTGTCGGTATTTACCTAGACTTCTGGGTTTGCCACCGACTCCTGACCCTTCCGTTGCTTTCCCCACGCCGTCCAAGTTCGAAGTTCACGTACGATATTATTCGGGACATCGCATTTATACCTCACGGCCGCGTCCCTGCTGCGGTGAAGAGGTGTCAGGGTGTGGAATTCCCGATTACTAAGCCTGATGGCATTTAAAAACTGAGTATTTCCTTTGTTTCCAGAGGTCGACGCACTCCGGTACCATGGACCCCGCCAGTAGGTTGGAGTGACGGCGCGCTACCTTGCGGAACACCCCCCCTTAGTCATCCCTTAACCCCAAATCCTCAAAGACCTCCTAGCTGGGATCCCTTCACACCTTCGGATTCAAGATCCTCCCCTGGTTCCGATCAGCTGTCCAATATAGATCCTGCGTCGGCACCGTCGAGTCAGCAGGTCGGTGCTAACCACCATCAATTCTACAATTTCGAAGGTGAGGCTCGGCCAATTCTCGTACTGTTCTCTATAGTGGGGTTCGAAGCTGTAAATAATCTCAGAGTTTACTGGATCTGCTGCATCCTGAAACGGGACTGGAACCTCAAGCAGGATAATGAGTGACCAGCCCGTTCCCGACGATAACTTGAGCGAAGGGTGCTGGCGTATCAGGAGTAGAGATCGGGGGTCCATCTCTGCGAAAAACGGTTTATTTATGTCCACGCACCACTCTTCCGATCGCAGATACTTCTTTCGCTTGTGTTTTCTCACCCATCTCAGTCAGTCAGCCGATTTTCAGCGCTTTCGGTCCCCCAGCTGCTGTATTTCGAGAAGTGGGCAAGAAAATATTGCATTGACGGCAGCAACAGACGGAGGAGAATCGAGAGGGCACTGAACGGGAAGAAAATAGCAATACCGGCAAAGAAATGCCCATATAAGGATCTGACTGAGATGGCAGGCCACGATACTGAACAGGGGAGAGGGGAGCATGTCAATGTGTCGTGGGACAGGGAGATTCGCGATTCGAGACTCAGAGCAAGAAATGAGGCTTCGGAGGGTAGCTGGAACATGGGACCGTTGGCAAGCAGCGCGGATCGATGACCCGTCTTCGTCTCGCGAAAATACTCCGAATGTCTCCGCTAGAGCGATTTCCTCGCGATCTGGTCGATTAGGTTTCGAAAATGATAGTAGGATCCAGTCTCACTCAATGCGCTGATGGTGGATCATATCGAATACCCGAGGCTCGGAATCAATGCCGAAAACGAGGTCTACTCATTGATTCAGAATTTGTTTCATGGGGTACCGCGTCGAAATGCATGAAGACGCCAAGGAAACATGGGAATGTTTCCCGCCTGTCATACTACCAAAGAGAGAAGAAAACGGGAGAAGAGTCTCATTCGAATTTCAGAGGCCGACCATTATTCGTCCTCAGAGAAATGCACAGCATCTTCTCAGTCTCTCCCAGTGCTGACGAGCCCCTGATTTCAGCGCCTTTTCCTTTGTTCTTCGATGTTTGACTACGCTCTCTACTGTTCCGTTCTTCTTCTCTCGATTTGCTTCTGCTATCCCCGTCGCTTCGTGCGTCCGATCGTCTGTCTGGCCCGCTAGCGTGCTTTCCCTCGCTCTGGAATGTCTGATTGAACTTGACTTTTGCGTTAATTGAAAAAGTTTCTTCTGAATCCGAGCTAGATAGCATGCTCCGTGCTTTCCGTATGGCCAAGTTTTAATGCTGCTCGATCCTCTCTCTCTTTTGCTCGCTCTCTCATTCGCTTATCTGTATCGCGCCCCTGCTGTTCACCCTATCTTCCTCGCACGCGTGGGCTTCTCTCCTTCGAGCTCCCAACAGATCCATCTGTCGACCGGCTCCACCCACCAGCATACCTCTGCCAAGTCATGACAGAACTTCGGTGCCAGGAACTCGGACTCATCCCATTTTTCCCCTCATTCGAGAGACGCCCGTAGGCTCCGAGAAAGTCTCGGTAGCGGTCTTCCGCCGGCTCCCTACCGCTAGATGGAAATCCATTTTTACTCCGGCAAGGCATCCTCCAAGGCCCAGTTGGATTCGATCGAATCCTCTTTTCAGTCGCAGACGAGTCGATCCAGGTCTTCTGCGAAGTTCCTAATGAAGATGTGGCCAGTTGGGTACCGAAAGAGTTACCGAGCCAAATACGGACTTAAGGGGTCATTAGTCGCCCTTAAATTGAACATTTTTTTTACCTATTCCAGGTAGCAGTGGCCTGGGACTTTCTTCAGGAGCTGGAGTGCTTCTGTCACCGCCATCTGAGATGATCATGCCTCCCCACGCACACCCATCACCGACGGGCGCCCCTGCGGGTAGCCTAGGCCATGCCAACCACGGCGGCGTCCAACCGTCGCCTCCTGCGAACCGACCATGTGCGGCCTGCGGAGGTGCAATCCAAGACAGGTACGTTCGTACAGCTCTCCCGAAGATCTCTCGGCGGTTTCATGCCTGAAAATCTCCGATTTTGACATATTCAGTCTCATCTTTGAATTTCCGATTCTTCGAGGGATCTCCCAGTTTGACCATTATAAGTAGTAACTTCGTCAGCTGACTTCAGCTTCTTGATGCTCGACGCGTATTTCTTGAGAATCCTACGTTTGATAGGGAGTGAAAAATACTCAATCATGTTACAGCCATGTGGCTCTCTACTCATTGGCTTTCTGCGCGCTGATGGCAGCATGCTAGCTTATTCCGGCGAGATATGATACATTATTCCTGTGAGTAGTGAGAAATTTGAGGAAATGCTCTTTCCCGAACGTGCAAGTCGGCCCGAGTCGGTACCGAAAAGATCGGCGGATAAGAACTCCGCTGTCGCGATTTCTCACCCTGGATCGATTCGTCCATTCATCAGCATCGATGTTTAGGGGAGCCTTCAGTGTTCGCCGCATAACTCGAGGGCCAATTACGAGAGGTGGGGAAGTTTGCTCATCTCGAGAGTGTTCAGAATGCATGGAAACCATGCCATTCGAGCCTCACCTATGACGCTATTACATTCGTTCTAATCAGAGAACAGACTCACTCAAGTGGATAACGCAGAAAATTTCCGAACGAGGACGATCTTCCATGAACGTCAGTCTATAAACTCGAGATCCAAGATCACAAACGATTGTCTTCTCATCTCATTAACGAGGCATCGATTTCATCAGCGAAATCATTGATCCTGTTCTCAACAACGCGACGCCATCCATGAGATCGCGAAACCATGTCTCTCCTTTCATTTTTGATCGCATCAGGGAGATGATTTCGAGTCAGAGCTTTCTCTGTGTGAAGGAGCTATCCCGAATCACATCCGACATAACGGCCACAATCTTCGCGCATTCACTACCTTATTCTTAGATCGATGCCCAGTCGACTCGTTCAGAAACCATACTCTCTGTTGAACTCAGCTCGCCATCATAATCGAGATCGGCCCGGATTTATCATGGCTCGCCCATGGAGGCTCATGGCCTTACGGCTAACACATGGTAAAAGGGAGAGTTTTGCGAAGTTTTTCTTCGGACTCATCACCCGTCGCCGGCGCTCTATCTACAAGTCTCCCCTGGGGAGAGGTAACAATTAAAGTTCGCGGTTCTCGGCCCTGGATCACTCAATCCAATCTTAATCGAAAGTCTCGGAACTACAGG
This sequence comes from Galendromus occidentalis, assembly GCF_000255335.2. NCBI lineage: Eukaryota > Metazoa > Arthropoda > Arachnida > Mesostigmata > Phytoseiidae > Galendromus > Galendromus occidentalis. Next base: position 123,968 of record NW_003805171.1, on the reverse strand, counting down.
AGTTCCCGGTCGATGATCGGATGATCCCTCAGAAGGAACAGATGTCCCGCCAGCGGGGCTAATGACTCCGGAGATGATATCATCGGACGCTTGCCTCTGCTGTGAATCGTTCCTATCCGATTTCTTCTGCGAGTTCCCTTTTTCCCTCCCGGAGTTTTCCGAAGTCATCTGATAATCTCTCTCGCCATTGCCGCAGGAGCGGCAAGAAAGGTTATCAGGGTGGGCGCTATCGCCTCCTCGAGCAATCTCGACTTATCTTCGAATCCTGATTCATAATTGAGAACCTCAATTTCCCAACAGGGAATATCGATCGACTTCGAGAATTGTATTCGGGACCGCCGCAACGATGGTGGTCCCGCGTTCGATATGAATTCTTTTGATGAGGGCTACGTCTTCGGAAGAGCGCCCCATTCGCGCCGGTCAAATGAGATCATGTCTCCTGCTCGGAATCGTTTTTACGCCTCCGAGCCTGAGGGTTCCGTACCATCGGGGGCTCTGGAAGATGCCAAAACCTTTTTTGATATTTTGACCGTAAATTGACTTTCATACTGAATTATCTGTTTTTTCTTCCAGATATTTTCTTCATGCAATGGATAGATACTGGCATCATTCGTGTTTGAAATGCTCATTGTGCGCTACGCCTCTTGCCGACATCGGAACATCCTGCTTCTTCAAGAACGACATGATACTGTGCCGGACCGATTACGTCAGGTGAATATCAATCGATACACGGCTTGCGCAAATCATACAGTGCACTTCCCATCATCCCAAAAATTTTGTCGCGCTCACCGAGCAGATGCCTCTTGCACCCAAAACGACGCTCGGAAACTGTAGACGGAATGCCGATCGACGCTTTTCCGGGACAAGAGCGAACTTTCTGAATCCCGTCCCCTCCCGTGTTCTCGAGGCCCTCTATCCCAAGCTCGTCGTCCCTCTCGATCGTCACCGCCAGCCCGTGTAATTTCCCCGGAATACCCCCTTCCCCTCATAAGTGTTCTCTCCTCTCTAGTTTCTCTTCGCTTATCCGCATCCCTCCCTCTCGTCTTCCCTTTTCCCTCACCCTATTCGCCCTATCGTCCTAAGTGCACTTTCAAGTTGCTGCTTTTAGAACAGAAGGGCAGTGGGTGGAAAACGGGCAGGGGTTGAATAGAAGGGCGGGGTAGGAGCGGGGCGGCCGCGTTCTCCGTCGCTTACGCAATGCATCCGTGCTGCTAACGCTACACAACCTCAATACCGGTGCTCGATCCCGTCTCTGACCCTCGAAGTTTGAGGAGCTTTTGTATATTCAAACGTTCCGGGAGTCGCTCACATTCTATCTGTGCTGATAGCTCATGATTGCGGCCCAGAAGACCTCAGCTTCACAGAAAAGCCCGCGAGAGAGCCCGTCCAATTATCATATGTCACTAATCAAGCGAATGGTGCGGGGAATACCCCATGGATCACATCGCCTCTCAAGCCAGGTCTAGCTCCTTGACCCGGACCATACCGTTCAACGACGATTTCTGGTGAAGTTTTGAAAGAGTTGCTCGTCTCGTCGGCGCCCAGGCGTCCAGGGTGGGGAGGAGGACGCGAGGGCATGGGAAGGGGATGAAGAGAGCAAGGGGATGCAGGTTCCCCTCCTCTACGACACTAAAAGCATATCCAAGTCTGTGTTCCTTCTCCCATAAGTGCATTACAATCCCTCGCCAGCCCTTCTCCTCTAGGCGGACGGGCAGGCGGGCGGCAGCAGCGGTGGCGGCGGCAGCGGGCGTACACAACACTAATGTGTTCGGAGGGGAGCCTGGGGGAGCAGGGATAGCGCTCGGGCCTTTTAAGGGCTTTCAAAGGTGTTTCTAAGGTATTATGGCGATTAGCCCCCTCTCCGCCTTCAATCCCCATGTCTGTGCCCCCTTTGCTTCCCGGCCGCCACCGCTCTCCCTCACTCTTCATTCTCGACGGTAGTCCCAAGCTGAGGCTCGACCGGCGTGCGGATGGGCAGGCAAGGAAACTGGCAAGCGCGCGGGCAGGCAAGCACTTTACCCTTCCTGTCCCCTTCCCCGACTTGGAGCTTCTCGCAATTGCCAAGTTTGTCCACCATAACCTCTCTCGAGCCCTCAGTCGCCTGCCGCCTCCTCCTGGACGCTCGACGGCCCCCGGCTCTCTGAACTGTGGACTCTGAGTTGGTTTCTCGGAAGTGAAGAGGTGATGGCTGAAGCTAATCGAAAATATTGGTCGATACGTTCCGAATTGCGATCATTCGGGCTACGAGATTCGCTCCTGGTGTGAGAAGATGGGGAAGATAGACTTCCTCCTGACCTAATCGATGAAAGACAGAACCTCAAAGCAGGATGCGCCCGCGAGCTTCAGGATGAATGGACTGGAGGAGGACAAGTTTCCCAGATTCCTCCCTGTGGGACTGTCGCATCTTCAGCCGGGAGGCCCGAGCAAAACTGGGTGGGCATGACCGTCCTCCTTCACGAGATTCATCGATACGCGAAGAATTCTTTAATTCGAAGTTGGTGCCGAATGAGCGAATCGGAAATAGCGGCTCGTCGAAAAGGATCGGGAAGCTCGTGTCACGGTATGGAGGGAGCGAAGGATGAATCGGGGGAAAACACGATGTGATGAGCGAGAATCAGAGCTGAAGGGAGAAGTGGAGAGAAACAAGGGAAACAAGGATTGTCAGAAAGAACTGCTCCATTTTACTCTGGGGAAACATGATTATATCGAAGTAATGTGTGGGATACTACGAGGCCACCGAATTAGCCTGAGACGGGGAGGAAAAGTGAAAGCAACTGCGATGAGGAAGGAAAGAGCGAGGCGAACGTTTGAGTATGGATTTCTTCGCTTGTCGGCCGGAGCTATATGCTGCGGTGCCAGCAACATTCTACTGATTCTGCTCACTGGCGGAGTGTACCAACTGGCGGCGAGACAGTGGCGGGCGGCGCGACGGCGGCCAGAGGCAAGATGATCCCTTTTCTGCACGCCTCATCCCCTTCCTTCGTCCCGTACTTTGCTATTTCCCCCTTCCTGCAGCCCACTATCGGAAGAGTCCATTACGCCATTAACGTCTCCTTCGGTGTGCGGTCCTCCTTCTCTTCGTCCCCAACCACCCCGCAGCCACTCCCCGCGCCCACTCACTAATTTTTTCCTTGCCTTTGTGTCGTTCAGACACTCGTCGAGGTAACAGCTCGATGGTGACGCCTGTCGGAGGGTCCTCTGATCTCCCGCTGTGACATACCCGCTGAGTAAGGCTAGCCCTCGACGCGTCGGTCTGGATTTTCCGGATTCTGCTCGTACCTGTGAATTACGTATACTACTCAATCGACTTGAATCTTCAAGCTTACCTGACAAGAGAATCAAGTGTCAGACTCAATACGCAGTTTTGCGGGATGGAAGAGCCATGCAATTCCCCGTCGCTTTGGGAAGCCTTCCGCCAGAACGGTTAGCGGGAACCGAAGACGAACAAGAAACGTGCAAGAGCGCGAACAAAGTCACTCGAGGTGCGAAGCGGAAGCACGCGGATAGTCGACGTAGTTCTACTAGGAACGTGTCTGATATATTCTTTCTGCGTCTGGTCGCCTGTTCTCCGGATAGCTTCCCGCTCACAATGTTTATTATTGAGCTCGAAAACCCCCAGAGCCGGATGAGGTGTCCCCATCCGTATTCGAATGTCGAGAAGCGTCGTTAGCTCGGGAGAAAAAAAATCCGCTGCCTTTCTTTGGATCATCCGGCGCTCGGTCCCTCCAGTATTTTTACATAGTCGTGCAGGGTTGGCCAGAAATGTTTGGTCGCGGGCAGTGCTTCGCCACAAGAGCCGTCATCGGAACCTAGACCTTTTTGGTCATGCTTGTCACGGCAGAAGAGGCTCGACCGTACTTGACGGTCTTTTTTCGTCGAATGCGGAGTCGATGATGACGGTTAGTCTGCGCACAAAGAAAGATTAAACGTCCTTCAGGGCTCCAAATCTTCGAGAGCACTCCTACCCCTCAGATTGCGGGTTCATCGCTGCTCTCGGAGGAATAGAGCGCGGGATTATGCCCAATGAACCAGGAAGGGAATTTTCGTGTCAAGAGAAGACTCATCGTCACGGGCGAGAAGCCGAGCGAAAGGATCCGTCTCCCGGCTGCTAATAGCTGGAAAGCAACAGAGATCAAAAGTCCCTCAGGGATGTCGAGGGGCGGAGTCGGTGCGGACCAGCAGCTTGGCCTGCATAGGGTTGCGCGGCTGCAATGCCTACTGAGGAACAGCGAGATAAGCGCAGAGAAGAGGTGTCGTGGCAGCATGTTGGCGGGAGGACGGAGAGAGATTGCACAATTGAGCACACCTTAAGGCAAGATGAGGATCTCGGTTTACGATCTTCCGATCGCGGTCGAAGGGGAGGACGGCTGAGCCCAAGTTCGTGACCAGGCTTCAGGAAGCAACGGGATAAACGCATTCAATCAGAAGCCGTGAGATCATTTGTTAGCGCCGAGTCATTGCGTGACATGATGCTCATGCCGAACCGCCCTCCATTCCTTCGCTCGAGTCTCAGGTTGCTACACTCATTGTGCCATCAAATTACGCCTCTGTTTGGCGACGCACCGTGCAGTTTTCCGATCGGCGCAATCGGAAAGACCGGTGAGAATCCGAGAGAGGATACGGGCTGATTTGTGCTTGTATTCAGTGTAGGCCGGCGAGAGCTTATTTCATATTTGCTCACAGAAGAAGAGCGGCTGCTCCTTGTTCAGGGTGAGGACGGTGGAGGAATCGGTCGCTGTGATGATACGAGAGCGCAAATAAAGCTCCCTCTTTGTGCGTCCGTCCCGTCCGTCCCGTCCATCATTCCCTCGTTCCTTCCCTTGTTCCTCCCCGATACGTTCAGTTCCATCTGATCTCTGATGAAGGGTCGACAGAGACGACGGACCTGAGAGAGCTCTCGGTCGAGCGGTCGGAAGTAGCCAAGAGCCAGCTCCCGGTCATGTATTGAAGCGATGATCTTCCCGTCATGATGCGATTATTACACCGCGCGCGTAGTCTCCCCCTCCGGGATTTTTTTTTCCGTGCAACTTCCTATCGAATCACGAGCAACGTCTGCGGAGGCTTTCGTCGGCCACGTCCGTCCTGGAGCACAGCACTCAAATTGAGAGAAGTTTTTCCGCCGGAGCGCCGAGCTGCCTGGCAGTCCCTGCGGAATCGTGAAAGCAATCGGCCGAAGAGCTCTCCGAGCCTCCATTCGTCGGGGAACGAGCGCGCGGGCAGAAAACGGAGAAGATTGGAAGGGGCGAACTTCAATCATTTCTTTCAATGAATCCTCCCAGACGGCGACAATGATGACGAGGAAGACACGGAGCCTGCATTATAATTTATTCGAGTTCTCGCTGGGAGGACCTTACTCCGGCAATTCCTCGCATTTACACCTGCTGTTCAAGCGCTTCTATTCCACAAACCTATCTATGCTGACACCAGCTTTTCTCAGCACCCGGGATGTCTCATTTCATGTTCGTCAAACCCCTGGAACTTGACACCCGATGCAGAAAATTTCACGCGGAAATTCTATATTCCAGGATGTTCGGGTCGCCTGGAATGTGTGCAGCGTGTAATCAGATGATTCCTGCGAATGATTACGTCATGCGTGCCCCGTCTATGCGAGGCGGTCAAGTTTATCACCCAACGTGTTTTTCGTGCGTCAAGTGCCAGAATCAACTCAAGCCCGGCGACAGGTCAGTTGAGGATTCAATCCCTTGCTTTGCGATTTTCTTGACTTGAGCCCCCCACCCTCTCTCCCGTGTGGCTTAAGATCTAATAGCCCCTTTCTCGTTACAGGTACAACCTGGTGAACGGGTCGTTGTTCTGCGAGCAAGATTCTCTGAAGATGCTCAAGACTTCGACAGGTACCGGACGCGGCCGGGGCCGTAAAGCCCAAAACAATGTTCCTGGCGGCCAGGCCATCAAAGTGTGACGTTCCCGAGCAGGCAACGCTCTCAAGCGAGGGGCCAGCTTTGAAATGCAGCAGCAACAACAGTCGCATCATCTAACCGCAGCAGCAACGATGACTGCAAACCAACAGCAAAGCGAATCTCCTTTGCCCCCGCAACAGGCTGGATGCAGCTACCAGAGTTTGTAGAGAACGACCTTGCCTCTGATATGACTCGACGAGGCAAGATGATGATTTCCATCTCGATCACGACGCGACGTAGAAACCAACCAGCAGATTTTGTGAGGAGCTCTGAGCTTCAATCTCACTCTCTCGATTGACGCTTCGAAGAAGTTCAAAGAGAAGGATACATACCTGTATATCCGCTCTCTGTCCTCGAGTGAGTGACTTTCTCTTCTGCTCACGTGAGACACGGCACATGGTTTCTTCGTTGTGCTGGAGCAATACCTGAACTGAGAGGACAGTGGTGATTCTCCCCGGTGTGGGAAGAAATGAAGATCCCAGCTCCAAAAAGTTCGAGGACATCAACAAGAACATTGATCATAAGAACTGGTAGAACTGCGAGGCAATCATGTCGAAATAGGGCGTTGTCTGTGATAATTGATCTTTTCCCCAACATCAAATCCGTGAGTCGTGAACTTTCGGGATGTACTTGCTGATGGAGTTCTTAATTTCCCGGGAGGGGAGGGGGAATTCATTTCTCTTCCCTCTCTCGGGAACTGGGAATCTATCCACTTGGCGGAACTCCGCCTGTAAAAATTGTACATAGATGAAATTACTGCATAACAATACTTTACAAGGAGCTCGCCGCTTGACCACGTGTTGTTCGCAGCGGCTAACGCGCACGGCAAGGAAGCAGTCGAGAGGAAGGAAACGCTTTAAGGATGGACGGCAACGACGAGGACGATGGATACAATCTCCGTGTAATGAACGTCTTCCTTTCACTTTGCTCTTCGAATCTCTGCATCTCAATATCATCCTAATTGTTATCTACTAATCGAGCGAGAAGATCGTCTCGCTCCTAGAGAAGTTACCTGGCTCTGGAAACGGACCCTGATTTGTATGGCCGAGAGAATATCGAAATTCAACACTCTGGGAGCATCGAGAAATGAAGACGATCTTGTCGAAATTGTAGAAAACCCACAAAAGGCAGAAGAGAATACTGGAATGAATTTCAAATCGAACGACGAGCTCAAAAGTACGCGTGAAGGATAAGCGCTTCCCAAAGTTGGATGAAAGAGTTACAAGGAGACATCTTTTGATATTTATACTATCTTCTATTACTTTGGAAAACTGATTGTTGAGAGGCATCGCGGCCGGCGACGTCATACACTCCCGCTCTCTTTTTATGGCAAGTCCTAAAGCAATACTATCACGAAGTATGAGTTTTTGACGGGAAATAAATTTGTCAAAGACGAAAATCGTCTCCTCCTGCACGTTTGGTCGAGAGCACCATTTCATCTACGCTCCGTAACAATCCTTCGTATTCCCATCTTCGGAATCCTTTGGACATCTAGGGAGGCAGAAAGAGAACCGTGCCCCTGCTTCAGCGAACTCCGGTCTCATTCTCTTCCTCTTCATCGTCCAATTCGATTTCTTCCAAAAGGATATTGAAGGTATCTTGACCGCTCTCTTCCGAGACTCCTCGATTGCTCACTTTGATTTACGACCGTAAGCAACGCGTGCGTGTCGCGAGGCTGTCATGAGAAACAGGGTACAAGAGCGGATCTGAAAATCGAGCTAGAACAATGATCCACGCGGAATGCTGGGCTTCATTCCCGAATGAGGCACTGATTGGTACGTCATCCATGGAACACCAGGTCAAGGTGACCCACTGAGAATGAGTTGCGCAACGCCAGATCACTTTTGGAATCTGTGCTCACCTGAGATTCCCGGACTTTCCGCTGCCTTTGGGGAAACTGAAGACGTCGAGATCCAAATCCGGGCGCTGAAGTAAATTCGGGCTGAGTGATCCAGGCGGTTGGCTTTATTATAAAAAGGATGAGTCCCAGGTTATCGATGGTTGACTGGTCGATATGCTAAGTGAATGATCAACTGATGATTGTATTGAAGCAAGCGAAGCAAATGATTGCGTCATGGAATAAAGTTGAGAACATTGTAAAGATCTTCGATTAGAACTCGCGATTTTCAATCTCAGAGTTCTTTCAGCTCGGCATGCCGTCGATGCCGCGGCATGGACCAGAGGTACGGGTACCCGGAAAACCATCTCTCTCTCTGAGCCACCACAAATCACAGATTAAGATGATCCTATCTCATTTCCATCTTCGTGAGGCTTGCCTGCTCTCTACCCTCGAACCTGGACCGTCTGATTGAGGGTACTCTTCGCCCCTCTAATGCCCTTGTATTTGAGGCCACCCTTATGACACAGGAAGTATGGTGAAATATGAGGCACCGAAACGAAGACACCGGGACAAGCATCCAGTCGTGGAAGACTTGTCTCGCGATGGAATCGACCGGAGTTGATCCAGAATGTCACCCGCGATCATCCATCATCAAACACTGGTTCAGAGTCCCAAACGCCCGCTCGCTGTAACCGCCAAAATTGTGCCGAGCCGTCCTTGCTCTCCTCCTCCTAGATGTCCTAGATTTACCCGTGACCTTCGTGTATTTTCTCCGGCTTATCCCTCCGCGACACAAGGGAGCAAAGTGGAAGGATGTTGCTATGAGAAATATGACATAATGCTTCGCATCGGTTTTGTCACCAGGATTTACAGCGAGCGGTGAGGCGTGTGGGTGGCCCAGCGTTGGTCAGGCGCGTCCGGTCCGAACGCAGGCTTGCACGTCGGCTCTTTAGGAGCTCCGAGATTCTTTAGAATGTAGGCCGTCGATTCGTCGCTCATCTCCTTCGGCGTATAGTCAGAGGGAGAAGCATATACGCATCCAACTATACGATAGAATGCGCCCATGAGGTCCGCGTCACGATAAATCTGACATGCCCCTGGCTCGAGCATCGAAATGTCCGGTGTCGAGCAATCTCGACGTCCAGACGCGCGGCATCGACCCGTTCAGAGTCGGATGGTCTCGGCACCGACTCGACCTGCATCGAGCCGACTCGGCATTGACTTGGTCTACATTGAATCATTGCGGCGTCGCAAAGTCGGCCTAGAGATCGCTGGCATCAAGTCGACCACGTCCGAAGCACAGCATATGTATCCCGGAATGAACTAACATTCACATCAGGGCGCCGTCGTGATCTATTCACCCCACGACGACGGTGGGAGGAACATTTACTATACTACATGGACAAAACATCCCGGAAGCTGGAAGCTGATTATGAATCACCTTTGCTTATTGAGTCTAGGTGAGGTCTCCTATTTTAGGGATACCCTGGAGATAAAACGGGCGCTAGGGATACCAGGGAATATCGAATGAGCTCGTCGATGGCGAACTTGGCTCGTCATCGACTGATGCACAGGACCTTTGGAGGAAACTGACCGGAAGATACTCCGAGAGACAGGGATCAATGTCGACAAATATGTAGATAACCGGAAGCGATCTTAAGAATCGCGGAGCTCACTCGAAAGCAGACCTAGACGTACCGGGAAAGCGGTAGAGGACGAGAAAAGTATAAGTGTTCAGATATCGGCTTCGGCTTACAATTAAATGGAGGAGGACGCCCGCTGATGATCTTCATCGAACGAGTCAAAGAGGGGATACTAGAGAGCCAATGCAGAAATAGCATGCTTCTAGAAACGGGCCTCAGCACAAACCCGAGCAGTATCTAGCTTCACCTACGCTGATAGTACGGAGAGCCCACCTCACTTCGGTCAGGGCGAACCTCCCAGCCGCGAGGCCAACCTTCGCTTCTTTGCGAGATTATCAAGAACAACAGGGCGGAATTCTTCTTTGAGACCGACCGCGACTCAAGGCGGCAAGGAATCACTTCTCGGAGCCGTTCGCAACTTCCATAATTATAAACATTTCCATTCGGAGCTTTACCCATCACCCCATGAATTCTGAATATTCTTTGTGTGTATATACCAACCCAGTCCAACTCCGACGTGGCCGAAGAACTCGCTGCTGACTCACGAGACCCTGGGAGTTTTCTCGATGCGTTTTTGAGAGCGCGGGGACGCGTCCGCGTATATCCGAATGTGCTTCCTATCGAGATCTATTGTTGTACGGTCTTGAACCCTCCGAGACAAGGTGCGACCCATTGTCCGGATGTAATATCCGACGGAGACAATATCCATTCCGACTGAGTTTCTGCATGACGATTGAGAAATCCCAGGGTCGGTCGTTTTCGCGCGTCGGTATCGAATTGAATGAGCCTGTCTTCTCAAACGGTCATTTCTATGTAGCTTCGTCGCGGGTGCAGAGTTTCTCGGGGATTCTCATATCGTCAACGCAGAACCGGGTGAAAAGCCCAGTATACAAGGAAGACCTGCTCAATTGAAATACTCCCCGCTGACGATCCCCAAAAAACTGCATCATCAACCACATTATTCCATGTAGGAATTTTCCAAAACTATGGGTTAAGAACCTTCATCACGCCTATGCAACCCCTAATCAACGATCGGGAGATGACATATTCAAGAAAATGATTCACGTCCTCCGATTAAATGCCGTTGCATCTGCAGCAAGCCAAGTACTTCCTCGAGCCCCGACCAATCCCGTCCTGAGAAGCGCCTGTCGACGATCGGAATTGTCCGTTGGATGGAAAGAGCAAAACCTCAAGAATTGGCGCGCCTGCTCCCACGCAAGACCACACGTTTCTAAAAGCGTTCTGGAGTCAACTGAGAGTCCTTACTTTCTCCGAGCCTGTTATAATTTGAAAGGTGGTTCAAAAAATTGCTTTCTGAAGTCTCGAATTCCCCATTCACCTACTCTCTGAGGTGAATAATACCTTTCTGTTGTCTTCGACGTGTCCGTATGCCCTCTTGAAAGAAATGCTCAAACCCGAGCACATGAATTCCTTGGCCGAACTCATAAACCATGAATAAGATGCCACAAATATCTCCCGAAAATTCAAGCGCAATGGGAGTTTCACATTCATTTCTCTTTTCATCTATCCTCATGTATCCAGGCATCAAGCCATTTCCAGGAGCCCGGTAGGCGTGCATTCCCGCACTGATTTCTCGTAGTGCTCATAACTGGAGGTTGGGAAATTGGGCATCAAAATATAGGCAGCTCAGGCAGAAAAAGCGGGCGGAATAGGCATTGAAGTCTGTGGGCGACGCAGGTAACGTGAATCATCTTTGGAAATAGAACTTCCGAAGACCAACCGGCCTTTTTCATGCAGGGAGCTGCGTCGGTCACTAGGAGCAGAACGTTATCGTGCTGACCTTTGGCACCGGTCGTTACTTCGACAGACACCCAAATATGTTCGTCTCCAATACTGGATCTGATTCTCGCAATGGTGTCTCCGTATAGTCGTTTGAGATGATTCTTGCTTAGAGTCGTATGGTCCGGAAGCTTTCTCCCACAGTACTTGAGCATGAAATCTCGAAAAGACGGATGCTGAGTCTTGAAGAGCGGGACATTGGTTTCTACCATCTTCTTGCACAGATCCGCGTTGGAAGAATCTTCTCCAAGGATTACGCTCATCGACGCTTTCTTCACCATTGGAAGAAACTGACAGCTGCCATCGTCTTGTGCGTCGCACACTACTGAGGTGCTGCTGGACGTAGTATTCCTTGGAGGCAATCAACGACCTATTGCACAGCTCGCACCTCACAACATCGACGTCTGCACTGTGGTAGCCCGGTCCGAATCCGCGCGCATATTGCCGAACTCTTTCGATCGGGTCAGCAGCTCGTCGCGGCATCGTAAGATCATGTAGATTAGGATTCACTCACAAGTACTCAATCGAATCCTCTGTAGCTCGATCGGTGTTGGACTTCAAAACTCGAGCAGAATGTTACCGAGTCATATTCGTGAAACAATGTGCGGTTTCACATCTCGTCGTTGCTACCAGATGCATATGTCTCGAGCGACTCACACTCCGCCTTCGACCTCTGATCTCTAATCTTGTCTTGATTTGACAATAATGGAATAACGGGATATCTTCTCTAATCAAGCCCAAAGAAGCTGTGGCTCGACTCGGGGAATCCCCGCGGGGGAAATCGGGCGAAATCTCCCGAGAATAGCCCCGCCTAGCCGGAACGGCGTCTATCCTAGGGCGAGAAAAGCTTCCGAGACGTTGGAGTTCAAACCATAAAATTGTGGGGCGTTCTTCAGCACAAGCGATTTGAGGAACGAGAAATAATATGTGAAGCGAAATCAAGACGAGGATAGGACACTCGAGCTCATTGAAGGGTCTTTAGCCAGAAATGAGCGTTTCAGACAGAAAGAGTGCATCTGAGGCCTTTCTAGAAAAATTGGGCATTCTGCCTCAATGTCCAGCCTCAACTCATATCAAGGGAGTGCAGATCCACTCTTCAAATCATTATACGTAAAACGACTCTCGATTCTCCTCCCATACAGCGAATCTCAGTGTCGCCATCAGGCTTTTGCTCGAACAGCTACAGCTTCGGAAGCATCGGAGTCGGCTGGTCCTTATATGAGGCTGACTATCATGTTGGGCTCTACAACTCGATTTTCTTTCCAATCAGACCAGCGCGGCAGAGGGGGAAAAATATTTTGACCCTTCTATAGCGTATTTAAAGATGGTTAAGATTCCAATGGAAATCCGTTGTTGTTGTTCGGAACGGTGAACATTCTCGGAATAGAAGGCTCCGAGACGGTTTCTCCCAGAGTTCAGTGATGGATCCTCCAATCGATAATCGGATGATTAGTGAAGAGGACCTTAGTGCGGACCCAATGATCAAGATTGCGGTTGTGCGTTTCTGGCAAAAAACAGTAGAAGAATCCAAACCAATCTAATGCAACGGGTTCTGGCGATGCATCCAGGAACAAAGTTTTCCACCACCCACCCCGTTCGTGGTTCGACATCTCGTCAATCACCGATGGGGATGGTGCTGAGTGCTGAGAAAGAATCAAAACAAACTTCGAAAGCTGACTTTGGTTGGCTTCGATTTGTTCAAAATCAACGGTCAGCTCGGAGAAACCGATTTCCCTCGAGGTTTGCGGAAAAATTTCAAGTGCAAGTTGCGTTCTTTGCACCCGGATTTCTCCAATGCAACCCCCTGTGATTGGGACAGTATATCGATGATTTCGAGTCGTTCCTCCGCAACTTGGACGGATCTATTCTAAGAGACGATTAATAAATGCTCGTCTTCCGAAGCGAATATCGACGATTACGTTGTCTATGGAGGAAAATTAATTCCATTGAGATCATGACGATGTCCCATTCAGACGATAGCTAGACGAATGTGTCTTGCGAGAGGACTCTTTAGCTCTGCGTCGCCTTAGCAGCCGAAGCGGTCTGGTTCCGCCAGAGACGCGAGGTTTTCATTCTATCGGTTCCGGAAGTTGGGGCTAGACTGTATGATCTGAAGGAAACACATGGGACTGGCAATGCGCGGGCGTTCCACTGAGACGGAGATGTTGGTCTTGGTGCGCGTTTGAGGGACCTGGAACTCTCATCGTCTGACGCGGCTGCCTATAATGAGACGAAGGAAGCAGAGGTGGAAGTCGGAGTCGATGATTAGATCCTTCCAGGTCTCCGTTCGAATCATCTTTGGTGTGAAGTAATGAAAAGCGAATGTGTAATGGGACTGATAGGAAAGATGAGAGGTGAAGTGATCTTCTCGGCGGAAGAGGGATCGCAGATCGGCGTGACAATCCATATTCTCGATATTCTATCGTTTCTTTCAGCTCACCATCGAGTCCAGAGTATGAGGTACTTCGAAAGCGGTAGAAGTCTAGGTCGCTGACGTAGCGAGGAGGCTTGCGGACAGGCACGATCAGTGCAAATGCTCGTTGTAAGGCGATGAGCAAGATATCTTGGAATTTGCCGGTGCGAGGGAAGCGGATGTATCCTTCGTGCTCGAAGTTACGATGTTAATCGATTGATAAGTTGTGAAGCGAGGAGAGGTCTTTGACGGTGACGCCACGTTTGAGCGCAAGTCGATTTGCGCGCAGCTCCGATTCGAGCGCGGATCCAATTTCAGCGCGGATCCAGTTTGAGCGCAGATCCGACTTGAGCGCGGATTCATTTTGAGCGCGGATTCATTTTGAGCGCGGATTCAAATTGAGCGCGATCCGTTTGAGCGCAATCAATATGAGCGCGATCAATTTTAGCGCAAGTCCGACTTGCGCACATGGACTTTCCCTGTAAGACAGAGCGGCACGAGTTCTAGTTCATACATCGAGGAAAGAGGATTTCGGAGGACGAAACATGTTCGCTGATCAGACCGCCCGAACTCGACTCGCTGAAGATGATCGGTTCCACGGCATTTCCGCTTGACCCAAGGCTCTTTTTCTCGCAAAACTTATCCTCGCCTAATTTATTCGAAACACCTTGACAAATTCATGGAAGCTCCAGTCATTTTAAACGCTGGGAAACAATTTATGAGCCCGTTTCAGGACGAGTGCTTCGGAATATTTGATGACGTCTCTGAGTTAAATATTACGAATTCCATACGAACAATGACTATACTTCGTCAATTATCCTTCAAGGTACATATCAGCAGACCAGGGCATCAGAATCTTATATTGTGCGCTATACTCTTTAAATAGCCCAGAGGATCTCGGGGGGGTTACGATTTCACGATCTCTCTCAATCGCTTGGAGCGGTCCCGATACACTTTCTTCGCTTGCTTGGCGCGCCCATTAGCCTGGGAGTTCGCGATCGTGAACTCTGTTTTCGCTTGTTCAGCCTTCAAGTGCTTAAACAGTTCGGAAAAGTTTGGGTGCTGAGCGCCCAATCTCCTGGAGAAGGCAGAATGCCATCCTTCAACGCTATTGGTGGTGCGACTCATGGAACAAATCGTTACGGTGCACAAATTCCACCAATCGAGTTTTATTTTGGGAGGATGACGGTGCCGGCCGATCCACGTCGCCTCGAGATAGTCCAGGAACTTCGCCAAGACCTCAGCGTTTCGTTTCACGAAGTTCGATTCCAGCACAGTCTCGAATCTCTCTCGTACAGCTTCCTCTGGAACGTACGCAAGAGCCGCAAACATACGCATTTCGAGCGCGAAGTCGCCTGAGCTCATGTATTTCTCTCGTAGATCTGAATCGGCTTGGATATGCCGCCACAGGGACTGGTTGAAATGGAAGCCGCATCCGACGATGCCAGCCGACGGGAACGCCGCTTCCAATGTCTTAATCATCGCCAACTCGAAGTCGACATGGATAGCCTGAGGGTCATACCAAGGAGTCCGTTATAACATCCACGAGTCGACCATAGGTCGAAGCTTTCTTGTCGGGCAACGAAGCGTAGAGAACCGGAACTACGTTCCTTTTAATTAGCTTGACGTGAATGGAGTACAACTGTGTGAACATTAGTGGGGCAACCTTAAACGTGCCATCGACAAACTATTCAGGACACTCGCGAAGGAGCGATAAATTTCGACTGGTTGCAAAGACGATGAACCTGTCCGGATCTTCTTCTCCGGAGTCGAAGTGCAAAAACAAATCGTCCTTCAGAGTCATCTTATCAGAGTCTGATATTCTGAGGTCGGTTCGAGTCCTCCCGGGGTTTCCTAGATTCTGCTCGGTCTTCTTCCGTGCGTAGTCCACTTTTTTACGCAGCAGATTAAGGTTCGGTAGACGGCCAATGACTGCCTCTGATCTCAGCGTACCGACCAAGGCGTCGACAAGCAACGAGGTCTTGTATTCGCTGGGGGCGGCTCGGGCTGTTCGAGCTTCGAACTGCGACTTCAAACGGTGAAGTAGATCGGCGAAGCGTCCGTAGTACCTTGATCAAACCGAGAAGGGAGCGTACTTCGGATACAGTTGACGGAGTTCGTGGATTTTGAATAGCCGCAATCTTCTGAGGGTCGGCGCCGATGCCTTGGGCGTTGATGATCATTCCGAGGTAGTTCACCTCCCTTGCATTGAAAGAACATTTCGCAAGACCCAGGCGGAATCCCCATTCCTGGAGTCTACCAAGAACTCGTCCGAGACGATCATCATGCTCAAATTGGTTCGACCCCATGACGAGGATGTCGTCTAAGTAGACTTCCCAAATCTCCAGACGAGGGTACCGTCGAGCCCCGCCAATGCCTGGTCCATCGCCCGCTGGAAAATCGCGGGTGCCGTTTTCAACCCAAAACCAGACGATTGTATTGAGACAGACCGCGATGAGTAGCGACAGTCGTGCACGGTCGGCTCGATTCCCGGGGAGGCAATTGTAGATATGCGTCCGAGAGATCCAATTAGGTGAAAACCGTGTTTCCGGAGACATGAGTCATTATCATTTCCATGTTTGGGATTGGGTGCTCAACATCGAGCAGAGCTTCGTTCAGCCTTGTTGAGAAATCCGCACAAACCCTGATTTTACCGTTGGCTTTCCAAGCCTAAGCTGACGAAACAACCGGTGATATCGTCCCATTCTCCAATAACCGATCTAGTTCTTTGTCAACTGTTTCGCGGTAGGGGAGCGCTACCGGGCGAGCTCGTGAATGAGTGGGCTTACAATCGTGCTTGAGTTCCAACTTGACCTCCGAGACCTTCTTCAAAAAGGTCCGGGAAACGGAGTTTCCACGTCTCTGGTCCGTTCGGTGTTGCCGACACGGAAGCGATCTCCACTTGAGGACTCGCGGAAATAAGGCCCAGCTGGAACGCCGGCCTACACCCCAGCAGCGCGGTCTCTTGACTATCGATGACCAAGATACGGTCGCTCACCGTTGGTTTTGGCGCAGAACTGCGCCATTGCGCTCACTCTTGTAAACAAATGCAACGGAAATGACGTCAGCAAAAGAGTGACCCGCGAACATTTAAACCTTAGAATCAGAGAGCGACACCCAACGGAAACCACGGGAACTACCTTACTTAGTCAAGGAACCAGCCACCAGGAATCTGCACACGATCACGTGGCCCCCTTCGATCACAGCAACCTTCACCGACCTTCACCGAACATCTATGACCCTTATGTCTACCGATGGGATCTGGACCTTCAGTAGCTCCAGACGCCGAAATCCATCGCCCATGGTTAGATTTCGGGGAACAGAAAACGATCGGATCGGTTGCGAAATCGGGGGAGCATCGTGCGACAATATTGACGTTACGCGGTCTTCGAGAAAACTGGACACCTGTCTACAAAAGGACAGGTACCTTCCAGATACCGGCAAACAAAGCCATCAGATGCCGCCGACTCAACTTTCCCCTGACTCCCATGACTACTCACAAGGCCCAAGGGGCTACCTTTGATAGCGTGGTCTTCGAATACTCATGATCTGTCGTGCTAGCGTAAGAGCAATAAATAAACGAGATGAATCTCATTCATTATCGAGGTAAAAC
The DNA here is from genome assembly GCF_000255335.2 of Galendromus occidentalis. Taxonomy (NCBI): domain Eukaryota; kingdom Metazoa; phylum Arthropoda; class Arachnida; order Mesostigmata; family Phytoseiidae; genus Galendromus; species Galendromus occidentalis. The sequence continues at coordinate 106,741 of NW_003805171.1, read as the reverse complement.
AAAGAAGTCTCCTAATTTGCGGTACGGTGACGGAGACAACAACTGGCGACGAGGATATCGGAAAATGGTAAAGCATGATCTCACAAGAAGCACTGAATGAAATTCTGAAAAGAATGGAGATCAAGCACCAAGGAACGACACAACTTCTCAAACTCTCGCGAAGGCTCGACTCTTCGTTGCAGCCAAGTCGAGGGACGAGGATCCGTTGACGGACAGAGAGTTGCAGTGATCTTTCGGAGTCTGATTCTGCAGCGATCGACATACTTTCTTGATGTGACCCTTGCGCCCACAGAAGTTGCAGGTTGCGCGAGAGAAACGACAGGTACGCTGGGCGTGTGCGTCTCCACAGCTGGAGCACGTATCACCCGTTTTGCGCGGGAACTCCGGTTTCTTCTGACCCTGTCCACCATTCTTTCCGTTCTTGAAATCATTCTTGTACTGAACATGATTGACGGAAGCGGAAGCATCGCTGAAGTCCGAAGTGTCGATCGCAGAGTCTCGAGCCCGAGTGACGTAGTTCACCAGAAGGCTTCGCAGACCCGAGATGGTCAATCCTGGCTCGTCATCCACAGCCTTTAGCATTATGTTGCGAAGACTCTTGGATGCTGCGCCCGATGCGTAGTTGATTGCGAGAAAGATATTGAACATCTCGGCTGTGAAGCTGCTAAAGTCGAATAGATCGCCTCCAAGATTTGCCCAGTCGACGATTTCTTCGGGATTAGTGAGAGCTGACAGCGGAGCTTGCTGTGTGAGGATTTCGTGGCGCCTGCGAAAGATCGATTAGGTTGGCCCAAAAGTCTCGATCGGTATCGTCTTGATTTCTCCGTAAGTTTTCGATTCCGGCAACTCCGGGGACATACGGCTCAGTAAGCGCGAATATTCATTCGCCCCGAGTTCTTTTAGCAGCAGCTGCACACGAAGTTCATCAACCGACGTGGACTCTTCAAGGATGGCCTGATTACGAGAAAACCAATTCTTGAACACGAGGTCCTGCTCGGGTTTGTAAACGAAAATTCCCAGGAGTGATGCTGTGCTCTGCATCGAAGACGAAACCGTTGGGACACCCTTCTCGTCTTAAGCCTTCTGATTCAAGGCCAATTGTTCAATCGCACTCGCCATTTGTCTGAGCATGTTCTCTAGATCCCCACCATCGTCGCTGTCCTTAGTCATGGCTCCCAGGCTCAATCCGACTGCGCCTACGCTGTGTTCTCACGGGGAACTGGACTCACGAGGTGTAGTGCACAAGATGGTGGAGATAGAATTGAATTTTATCAACTTCGTTATCGAGCTCTTAAAGGGACATCGTTCTGGTAGCTGTTCAAAAACGAGCGCGAGCACGACACTCTTCTCTTGAATCTTTATCCTCACGCCGTAACGTTGCCGACCTCTGCCTATTTTATCGATACTTCCATGGAGAATGCTCAGATGAAACCTCTTCCCTCGTCCCCCCTATTTTGGTCCCCGCCCGTGTAACCAGAAAGAGTACCAAGCAGCATTCCTACTCCGTCCAACTTTTCTCCAATCGTACTGCTCGATTCGCCTCCACTCTTTAACCCCGCACATCCCGTCTATGGAATGCCCTTCCCTCTCATGTCTTCCCTCCAACGTATGATCCGAAACTCTTCAAATCCAACACCATCCGCTCTCCCCCTTCAGGTAAAGAGCCTTAGGTTTTTTGGTGGGTTTTATGGACATGAGCACCAGCCTCGCGTTGAATTTTCCACTCTTCTAGGTAGCGCGTCAATGCACTTTTTCCTGAGGCTTTTTTTGCCTCTCCCTGGGGGCATCATCTGGCCCTTGTAACAGGCATGTAGACAATATAATTGCAGGAAAATGGACGGAACAACGCGGAACGTTCCGTCCATATAGATTGTCGAGGCTTCAGACAGGATCCGTATGCATTCATCCATTCCAAAGCCGAGAATCCGGTCCTCTCCTCCGTCATCTAATAGCAGGAAATTCTGCGCGGTGGAGGTTTGGGACCAGATTCCGGCGTGAGAAATCGCAGCCCGATTGGCAGGCATGAGGGGGCGCACGGTCGCTTTGTGCCGCTGGAGGGTTGTTCGGACAATGTTATAGGTTGGCATCGTTGCCGCGATCTTTCCGATATCGCGGGACCCTTGCAATATTTCAAAGTGTTCGGCCAGAACCTCCTCGTAGTCTTCATGAGTCGATTGGCTCGGCCGAGCCACGGTTTTCTCCTTCATGTCAGGAACAGCTTTTCGGCGCATCAAATCCATAGCTTCTCCCGTATGATTAGGGATCCCCTTTTCCATCGCATGTACGGGCTCTGACACCTGAAGGATGCGCATATGTAATGTGAAGAAGTCAGTCTCAAAACAGGGCACATGCAGCGAGCCCCCCTCTCATGCCCGGAACTTCCTTCGTCCACGGCATCTTCCCATGAAAAACACTGCCAAGATTCGACTTCCGATTAGGATCCATATTAGGAACTCCCGGCTGGAGCGCCTGTGACGAATGTCCAGCGCTCTAGGGATGAGAGCCTCTCATTATCACGGGAATCATAAGACAGAGAAAAATTCACCTTGTCGACGATTGCTCTCGCGCCGCACTTGTGGCTTTTGCCGCGTATGCATCGGCAGCAGAGTCACTTTGGTGTTATCGCTGCAGTACAGATAATCGCCAACGCGGAAGAGTGGGTGCCCCCACGCAGACTTCAGTTCCTCAACATCTGTACTCATGTTGATGAGATGAGAATTCAAGTGAAGGATCTTCGCTGAGGCCTCCAACTTCCTTGTCGCTCAAATTTGATCAAACGAATGCCGAATGCGCAAGCGCGGGATCCCGGCGATATATTTTTGAATTTCGAATCCGACTTTCCCTTCTTATCGGGACAAAAACAAAATGACGGGATTCCATATCCTCAATTGAGATTCAAAGTCGAATAATACGATGTACACATACCGTATTTACAGTAAAAGCTCGTTACAACGACCCCCATTACAACGAATTTCTCGGTACAACGAACAAGGAATTTCTCCTCCTTTGGCCAGCTCGCCATAGGGATAGTGCTGAGCGGCATTCGTTACAGCGAAAACTCGGTACAACGAACCAGTTTCGTCGGTCCCTTCGTGTTCGTAGTAACGAGCTTTTACTGTATTCTAATAGAATGGCATGCCGTTCTTTTTTCGATCCCCTAGTCAGTCGTCGGTCGATTAGAGCAGTGTTTCTCAACCTTTATCCCTCCGCGGAACCCCTGAGGGGTTCCCGAGGAGTCCGCGGAACCCCTGGGCATGTATGCCGCAGCATTTTGAATCGCGCTCATGCTTTCGCGCATCTGCTGACTTACATATCGTGCTGCATTGAGACGCTTTTATCGCGATGAGTAGAGACGGATATAATCGTATCATTTTCCGGATTTATTGGTCATGATCAGATTCCGTCCAGAAACGAGAGTCGAGGGAAACTCTGTCCATATCTAGGAAGCTTCCCATGAAGCTTTATTTACAGTAGAGATAGAAACGATATTATTCGAGCGAGGCTCGCGTCATATGCGCATACCTACTCTATTCGTCGAGATCGAGACTCAGTGCGATGGTTGGTATTGAATCTCTTTCGAAAGGGCTGTGAAGTCCGGGGTTCGTTGAGTCAGCTGAACTCGCATATCAGCTTCCGCGTCCAATCGGTTGCGCTGCTTGGTTTTCGTGGCGGCGTATATCGAGAACCCGGTTTCACAAAGGTAGGAGAGGCAACACAATCGGTAAAGCGATTTCCGCGAGCGAACTGAAATCTTTCGCTGCTTCAGCCCAGAACTCGCTCATCGTCCCACAAGGAAAATTTTCCTTGTAGTCCGTTCTGTGCCGCAGTTCAATTAGCTGATCTGTCATGGATGCACTCAATCCAGACGGTAACGCTCCGTGGAAAGGATTGCGGACCCAATCGAACGCGGTCAAATTCTCCATCGATTCTTTCGGAAAGTAAACTTCCATGTTCGAGCACAGGTTGATGGGATGCTCTTGGATTCTTACTCTGACCATTTCGTCGAGATCCATGCTCTCCTCGTCCAGATAGTCCTGCAGAGTGCTGAAACAATCGACGCGCTCTTAAGACATAAGACTTGCACAAATCTCCAGCTTGCTCTTCATTGCTTTGATTTTGTCAGCTGCAGAAAAAACGCTCGTCTCCGGCCCTGCAGCGACGAATTTAGCTCGTTCAATTTCTGAAAGATATCCGTCAAATACGCGAGCTGTTGCAATCATTGTTCATCTTGGAATCTCTCGATGAGGGGAAATGAGTTGTCGAGACCAAATACGACTATTTCTTTCCTCAGTTCGAACATACGAGAAAGGACGCGTCCTCGCGAAAGCCTGCGACCCTCGGTGTGTAGGAGCAACGAGGAATGTGTACTGTCCATCTCATCGCGAAGTATTCTGAATAGCCTCGATTGGAGAGGCCTCGTTTTAATATAGTTGACAACCTTCACGGTCTCTTCGAGTACAGTTCTCAAGGGCAGTGGGATTCGTTTCACTGCCAGTGCTTCGCGGTGGATAATAATTCCACTTCGTCGAGTTCCATCGTTCACTGAGGATAAATAGCGATTATGATCCGTAGGGTGACAAGGCGGTCTTTAAAGAAAACCAGTGAGAGATTGGACGTCCGATATCTAGTTGTTCCGCTCGGCGAGATAAGGTCGTGTCTCAACAACTCAACGACAACCCGAGACGAAGCTTTCGGGTTGTCGAAAAACAAAGAAACATTTTATTCAGATCTGTACCATCGAAACTGATTACGTTACTTCGGTCGAGATTTTCCGACCGTCAATCTTATCACATTTCTTAGCGCGTTTCCTCTACATGCTTCAGTAGGTCATTTTGCTCCATATATTTAATCTCCTCAACTTGTTCCACCGGAGAATCGTAGAATTCGTCGTCGAACAATAAGATGAAAAATCCGAAGCCAGGATCCTCCTTGAATTCTTCCTCAGAGACCTCATTGCACCAATCGCTAGGTCCGCCGTCTCTTTTCCCGGAACACACCGCGTCCTGAGCTTTCGTGAGGCATTCCAAACCTGAGGGTATGGCCCCTTTCGGTCCAAAACAGTGAATCCTCTGGTCTTCAGACCCATCAAGGGCAACACTTATGCCACCGTTTTTGAAGGATTTGGCGATAAGTTCTTCGGGGAGTGCATTCCATGCGTCCACTATCCATTTCAGATACACTTGCATAGGAGGGGCTGTCATGTTGCCTCTTTTCGTCAAGGGCGTCTCGCCTTGAGCCATCCAGTCTTCGTAATATTTGCGAGTTCTCGCCTTGAACGGCGCGTTCCACACAACATCCGGTGCCTGAATGAATTTCGTGCACCCACCAGGCACGATTGCCGTATCGATGCGTAGGATTTTCTTCGTTTCTGAGCTCAGGTGACATCTGAAGCTGTCCCAAACCAGGAGCCTCCTCCCGAACAGCAAAGTACCGAGAATTCTCTTCAGGTACGAGGCGGTTTCATTCATTCTTCATTCATCCAGGTCGTACCGGCCCAACGCAACTCCAAGTCATTCTTGAACTCGTCCACGATGCTCCGGTCGGGCCTTTTCCTCTTCAAGAGCACAAACGGCTTGCACTTCAGACAATCGGATCTTGCGGTCAACATCATGGTGATGCGAATCTTATCATGACCCGTTGTCAGCACAGGTACATCTTTCACGCCTTTCTGGCCACCGTCAAGGAGCCAGCGTCCCAATGCAGCACGATATGTAAGTCAGCAGATGCGCGAAAGCATGAGCGCGATTCAAAATGCTGCGGCATACATGCCCAGGGGTTCCGCGGACTCCTCGGGAAACCCTCAGGGGTTCCGCGGAGGAAGAAAGGTTGAGAAACACTGCTCTAATAGACCGACAACTGACTAGGGGATCGAAAAATAGAATGGCATGCCATTCTATCAGAATAAATACGGTATGTTTACATCGTATTATTCGACTTTGAATCTCAATTGAGGATATGGAATCCCGTCATTTTGTTTTTGTCCCGATAAGAAGGGAAAGTCGGATTCGAAATTCGAAAATATATCGCCGGGATCCCGCGCTCGCGCATTCGGCATTCGTTTGATCGAATTCGAGCGACAAGGAAGTTGGGGGCCTCAGCGAAGGGTGCCTACTGAATCGAGCGCGGCGTTGATTGGAGCGCGAGTACAACTCGAGCGCGGAAGCGGAATAGAGCGCTTCGCGATTTTGAGCGCGAGTACAACTTGAGCGTGGAGGCGGAATAGAGCGCAACGACATTGTGAGCGCACCGTCGTCTTGAGCGCGGAGGCGAGTTCGGGCGCATCGCTCGTTTGAGTGCACCGTCAACTCGAGCGCGGAGGCGAATTGGAGCGCTCCGCTATTGGAGCGCGGTGTCAATCTGTGCGCTCGGGAGAATGGGAGCGCGGTCCAAAGTGAGCGCAGCGTGCCTCAGATCGTCAGTGATATCTTAGCCTTCTTGGAACTCAGTTCCGATTCTAAACTGTACAGTATTCACCCAAATCTTGGTACACCCATCATGCCAGCGCATGTATAGAATTTGCGCGCTAAAAGCCTGCCCAGTGGCGATTCCTCTCAAAGGTCTAAGCTACCCTTCTATGTGGTGAGGGATACATCAATCAGTGCTTTCGATTGAACATCTATTTCATCGGAAGGATCAAGGATTATGAATCATGAATGATGGACAATATCGTTTTTTTCTGGAACACATCTTATCGAATGTCTGTCAACGAGTAGGCGCTTATGAGTTTCGAAATTACAGAGTTCTTAATAGACTGTGCAACATACATGAATCTTCATAGTTTCTGCGACATAGTAACAATAGATTCAAAATGAAATGTTATGCGCAATCGCTTCGAGTAAATCTAGCGTCCCCCGTTGATCATAAGATGACACCAGATTTTCAAGCCTCTTCTTTCGGTCTCGATATCGCTTTTTCGGCACGGTGTTTGATCCCTGAGCGAGGCAATTGTTAACCATGAAGTCCATTTTAGCTTGTTCAGTTATCAAAATTTCAACGAACCTGAATAAGTTCGGATTCGAAGATCCTACTCTTTCAGAGAACGCCGAGTTCCATGCTTCTACTGCGTTGTTAGTTCGCGCTATACCTTCCAGGACTGAGCTATGCACGTTCCACCACTCGTGCTTCATACGAGGTTTACTGCGCTCCCTTCCAACCCATGTGCTTTCGAAATAATTGATGAAAGGAGTCAACATGTAGTTGTTGTCTTTAACGAAGTCCGATCGCAGGAGTGAATCGTACACGGGCAGCAAGTCCCTCGTTGGGACGAAAGACAACGCCGAGAACATGCGAACTTGCAGAGCAAAGTCCGGGTCTTCTCCGTATCGTCTTCGAAGGTCAGGGTTGCTCTGAATTTTCCGCCATTGGCATTGATAAAAGTGGAAAAGGTATCCCAATAATCTTTCCTCGCGCTACAAGATGCCGACCACACCGAGCCGATGCGACACCCTCGTCCCGACTTATGAGGGTTTTAAAATGTCATTAGGAATTTCGAAAATAAGCGATATTGAGACGGCTGTAACTCCCTCAAAACGTATTCAAATGTCAAAAGCTACGTGTTCATTGGAAAGCCAATCCAATTCTCTGCAATTTCAAAATTAAACGTCCGATTCCGTAGATTTTCTGGAAAGTTACGGACCTCCGGAAAAAGAAGAAGACGTTTTTAGGTGGCTCTATTATTTTGACCGCCACTGGTGGCTAACTTTTTAGAAAGAGTAACTTGAGAGTAACTTTTTAGAAAATCAACCGAATCGGTCTTTTGTCCGAATTGAAGAGAATTGGATGGGCTTCCCAATGAACGGGTCAATTTTGACATTTGAATACGTTTTGAGGGAGTTACAGCCGTCTCAATATCGCTTATTTTCGAAATTTCTAATCTAATTTTAAAACCCTCATAAGTCGGGACGAGGGTATCGCATCGGCTCGGTGTGGTCGGCATCTCGTAGCGCGGGAAAAGAGCTGTCGATTCGTCTATTTACTTCGAAAAATCCGTTTATTTGGAGCTGAGAAAACATTCGTCTGCTCTTTGGAAGTAACGGTCAAAAAAATAGAGCCACCCTCCATAATAGAGCTGGAGGTCAGAAACTCGTCTCTCTGATTCTTGCATCGGAAAGCTCGTCTTCCGTGCAGCGGAATCGCTCTTTCATTTCCCGAAATCGGACCGGTTTTCGAGGAGTTAGGAGCTCAGAAAGACGACCTTCCGCCTCCCCTTCCAGCTCTATTAGGGGGAAGGGGGGGGGTTGGTGGCTCTATTATTTTGACCGTTACTTCAGAATAGCAGACGAGTCTTTCCCAGCTCCAGGTGAACGGATTTCCCAAAGTTGGAAAAGCTTGGTAGGGAAAGCTCTTTCTAACTCTTTTATCATGGCCACTTCGAAGTCGATATGGATCAGTCGCGGGGAGGAACCGTTCAATGCTCCGACAATGCTTTCTAGGAGTCTACGGTACGTCTCTGAAGCTTTGGAAGGTAATAGACAGAAGAGGAGCGGAACTGTCTTCCCATCGGGCAGGTTGACGTGTATAGTGTACAGCTGATGGAATATCTCAGGACAGACTTCGAATGTGCCGTCTACAAACCACTCATCATATTTCCGAAGAAGGTTCAAATTGCCGGGGGTTGCGAAGACGCGGATCCGGTCGGGATCACCCTCTCCCGAATCGTAAAACACGAAACTTTCCTCCTTGCCGGTGACCTTCCGGAAAAGAAATTGGGTTTGAGTCGCCTCAGCGCGGTCTCAATAATTACTTACTAAAGAGACAGCCTAACAGAGATGTCGGTTAAGACCTTGAGTCTCTCTGGCAGTTTGAAATCCTCTCTGCTCGTGGGAATCGTCGGCGCAGCCAGCACACCAGCGCGGGATCGGGATCGGCGTACTTGTTGTCGCAGGAGATCAGTGCATGGCATCTGACCCGCGACCGCTCTCGAATTGACGTGCTTCAAACCATTCGAGACCACAGACATTGGTGGGGCCCAAGACTCTCTCACCGCAAGTTCCTTCAGACGATTCATGTTTCGACGAACCTCGATATTTGCGGGGTCGGACCATGATTATGATCGGGAAGACTCTAAGGATTTAGATCGATAATTTTTGTCTTGAAACTAAGCAGGACGAATGCGATCCTTATGAAGACATATACACTTCGATCCCGAGAACCCACCGTGTACGAGTCATTCTCGGTGGTCAGGCGAGCTGAGCAACTCTTGCTTGTGCACCGCCAGTGGGCCTTTGTCTTAATTGTGCGATCTTTTCTATAGACAAACCCCCTTTCATGGAGGAGCGGCTTACCGAAGGTTGAGCCGACGAAATTCAGCGGCATCACTTGTGTGGACTCACAAACGGGTTCTTCCCCAACGACCACCGAAGGCGCTTCGTTGTTCACGACGAATAGAATCGCTCCCGGAATCGACAGTCAAGAGTGTATTCAATAGCTTGCCAATAGCCAATCAAAGTGTAGGCGCGAACATCCATGTGAGACGTATCTCAAACTCGGACGTTTTGGAATTAGGAGTCATGTGCAGAGAATTCATGGGTGCGGCCGCAGACTGTGCCGAAACCCCGCCCGGGGAGGATTCGCAATCTTGGGTCTTTGCTCCCGGACTTGAGAGCCCCCACGAATCTCCTCCGTGAATTCCTCCTAGTTTTACAATTAGCCCTGAAGACTTTCCTTCGCTGTCATCCGGATTCGAACCTGAGCGTCCATCAAGTCAGAAGCTAACCTATTCGGTGTCGCAAGCCTCAGGACTAGCCGTCCGGTCCACGACGCCTCACTGAATACCTCATGGGATCTCAGGAAACTTTCCTAAAGGGGCTCTCATTGAGATTTTGAATCTCATCGCTTCTTGAAGGTGTTCATTGAGCTCTTCCTTGTAGAACCGTGCCAGGGGGAAGCCGCCCGCACGGACCGCCCGCGACCCTTGCCCTAGAATCGCCGCTGATTTTGACTTGTCCGGAGCAACTGAAAATGGCAAAGAACTCCCGACATCATTCGGGATGGATGCCTTCGACATGGGGGCAGTGACAACATCCCCCCCGTGATTGGACTCAGGCCTGATTAGTCTTACGGCGCACCGTGGGCCAAATGGCCGAATTAGGTGGGAAAAATTATTTCACGCTTCGAATCCGACGCTGCTTGTCTAATTCGATGTTCCGAAGCTCGAGATACACGAATTCGAAGCTCCGCTCATCACAAACCCCGCGTATCACGGAACCGGAGCTCGTGAAACGAAATCGTGCGAATGGAATACTCCCCCTCTCCCCATTGACAAACTTCTCATATGATTTAGCTCTCGTGTTCGATGCCTTGGGTCGGAGCTCGGAATTTCGAAAAAGGGAAGCCAGGAGCTGGTCTGGCGCCTTTTCGAGAAAGAGACAACAAGACACTACCGTCTGTCTCTTTTTCTATCACAGCGATGAGATGCTTGCCCGGATTCATTGATGCTAAATTATCAACGAAACAAACAAACGGATTCATCGCGGCCTCGACGGAATTTCTCATGCTTCTTGCGAAGCTTCGAAATAATACGACTGACATCATGCCTCAAATCTCGTCGGTTGATCACATGGCACTCTTCCACGCTGTCCACGCATTGCGAAAAAGCCATCGTACAAGTGAATCTGGACCGTTTTCATCCTGACACTGACGCCAAACATCGAAAAATTGAACCCGCGGCACAGAAATCCCGATTCCTGAGAACAGCAAGTTAGTCTCGAAGGTGTTACGATCCCCCTGTTTGGAGCATTAGAACTCGAGAAGCGCTACGAAGCGCGGTCTCTCAACAACTTCTCTGGGAAGTTCAGAGCCGAAACTTCAAAAAAAAAATATTTCAGCGAGGGGACCCGGGGGGCATGTACTGTATTGAATAATCTACTTCCTCCTGATCCTATGGAAATTAGGTTTCAAAGAAACACTCTATTAAAGACCATAAAAACCGATCGTCCGCTCTCAAATCGTCCTGAATGCGGACTCAAGAAGTACTTCAACTCACGGCGTGTTCCTTTTTCCATTCCGATATCTTTGTCGATGCTGTTTCGAAGCAACAAAACACAAATGAGAAAAATCGCGGAAACAAGCTCCTCTGGAGTCATATGAATCATCGACTTCGGTTGTCTCTCCACTTCATTGTGATCAAAGTGGAGTCGGAAAAGATTGTTGCCCGCGTCTTCCCATGTTTCGACGAGATTCCGACGCTATGTGGGGTGTCGAACGAGCTCAACTTTTGTCTGCCTAATTCGGCTATTTGGCCCACTGTGCGGCGGCCGGATGTCGCAGACGCCCAACGAAACGCAACGCTTTCTTCTTGGCTGCGCTCACCTTCGCCTCCGCGCTGATTTCAGCTCCGCGTTCAAGTACATGAATCGCTGTGATTCGCCTCGGCCCTCGAAGTAACAGCGCGCTTGAGTTGGCGTAGCGCTCAGATTGACGACGCGCTCACAGTCGTCCTGACGCTCAATTCGACGGCGCGTTCAATATCGCTCCCACGCTCAAGTTGGACTCGTGCTCTTATCAAGGCTGCGCTCTATTGACTAGGAACCCAGCGAAGATCCATCGCTTGAATTCTCATCTCATCAACATGAGTACAGATGTTGAGGAACTGAAGTCTGCGTGGGGGCACCCACCCTTCCGCGTTGGCGCTTCTCTGTACTGCGTCGATAAAACCAAAGTGACTCTACTGCCGATGCATACGCGGCAAAAGCGTCAAGTGCGACGCGAGAGCAATCGTCGACATGGTGAATTTTTCTTATGGTCTTATGATCCCCGTGATTATAAGAGGCTCTCATCCCTAGAGCGCTGGACATTCGTCACAGGCGTTCCAGCCGGAAGTTCCCAGTATTGATCCTAATCGGAAGTCGAATCTTGGCAGTGTTTTTCATGGGGAGATGCCGTGGACGAAGGAAGTTCCGGACATGAGAGGGGGGCTGGCTGCATGTGCCCTGTTTTGAGACTGACTTTTTCACATTACATATGCACATCCTTCAGGTGTCGGAGCCCGTACATGCGATGGAAAGGGGATCCCTAATCATACGGGAGAAGCTATGGATTTGATGCGCCGAAAAGCTGTTCCTGACATGAAGGAGAAAACCGTAGCTCGGCCGAGTCAATCGACTCATGAAGTCTACGAGGAGGTTCTGGCCGAACACTTTGAAATATTGCAAGGGTCCCACGACATCGGAAAGATCGCGGCAACGATGCCAACCTATAACATTGTCCGAACAACCCTCCAGCGGCACAAAGCGACCGTGCGCCCCCCCATGAATCTGGTCCCTAACCTCCACCGGGCAGAATTTCCTGCTATAAGATGACGGAGGAGAGGACCGGATTCTCGGCTTTGGAAAGGATGAACGCATACGGATCCTGTCTGAGGCCTCGACAATCTATATGGACGGAACGTTCCGCACTTTTCCGTCCATTTTCCTACAATTATATTGTCTTCATGCCTGTTACAAGGGCCAGATGATGCCCCTCGCATCCTCCTGCCGGATAAGATCAAGGAGACTTACTGCCGGGCATTCAATCCCCTAAAGCGATGCGCTACCAGCGCGGGCCTCGCCTCCCAGCCTCCGAAGCTTCAGGTCGATTTTGAGATTGCGGTTCTGCGAGCAATCGAAGAAATCCTCCCGATCGCCCAAGTACGCGGCTGCAATTCCCATTTGACGCAAGCGTTATGGAGGGAAGTTCAGCATGAGGCATTGTCTGGGCTTTACGGAAGCGATCCAGGTCTCGAGAGGGCAGTTTCAACATGCTCTTCACTGATCGATCTCGTGGTCACAGTTCCTGTGCTCTGCGCAATTATAGAATGTGCGGATATTAATGAATCAAGAGTGGAACCACCAGAAACGGAGCGGATTCGATTCATTTCGAGGACTATTCACCCTCCTTTTCTGCCTGTTCTGCCTATTTTCGGAGCCTATATCGGTATTTTTCGATGCCATCCTGCCTGCATTTTTGCTCGACTTTTTAGTGCCCTAACTTCGCAGCTCTAAAATGACAGAAGCGCTTTTCTCAGGTACATCAGAGGCGTGATAGCCTTAAGCCTCGTGCCGCTGCACCGCCTCGACGACGCCTGACCCGAAGTAGGTAGGTGTAGGCTCCGTAGCCCATGAAAAACTGGTTAGTTTCAAAGAATACTTCATCAGGACCTGGCTGGAGAACGACACAATATTCCCGCGCAGCCTTTGGATTCATTACGGGAACCTTGGAGTGCGCACGACGAATCATCTCGAGGGATGGCACAGTTCCCTGAACGAAAAAATTAAGAGCGCTCACGTAAACATATATGAGCCAAACTCGCACCTCAAGAAAGAGGAGAACGACCAGCGGCTGCAGAGAGTCTTGCTGGATCCCGGAAATCTGCCGAGGCCTGCTAAGAAGAAGTACAAGATACTGAACGATCGCCTAGTGCTCCCATCGGAAACGGTTGAGGTAGAGCTGAAGGAATATCTATTCAGCGCGGCGTAAAATCTTCCAGATGTGATCACGACCTTAATTCATAACCTTGCTCAACCTGAATTGAATAAATATTCGTCGACCGAATAAGACTCCCCCTCTCGGTCGAGGACGTTTTCTCGTGCAGGGCGGGCTATCTCCCCCTGGAATATTCGTCCTGCTCAAATTATTTGAACGAATATCGGTCGACGGATGAATAATCCCGCGACGCTCCCTTGGTCGAATATTGAAGGCTTGCATTTTTAGAGGCAGTTTTTTTTTCGATGTGGCAGCTTTTTCCAGATCGAATCGCAGGTTTTCTTATAGATACGGCAGTAGTTTTATAGAACTGGCAGTTTCTGCAGCGGCAGTATCGACTTTGCGGTATTTTTCATAGATTCGGCAGTTTTCTTATGTTTAGGCAGATTTTTCTCCGATTGCGATTCCGATTGCGTGTCAGTCATTGGATTGACAGGAGAGAAACAACTCCCAATGATTAGGAACACGAGGCATTCAGAGCAATGTTGGTGATGTGAATACAGTGCAGCGACGCTCACATCGGTGCACGTTCCGAGCAGCGCCCTTGCGATTTCGAATCATCGTTTTCGAATGCGGAGACTCTTGCGATGGAGAAATTGACCATGCCTCAGACTGGTGAGTTCGAAACCAGAATCCTCTTTGTCGGACCAGAAGTGCTTTGAGACAGATCGCTGGAAGAACATTCCATTGATTTCTACTCCATTTCCTCAGATTGCGCCGACGAGACTGAGCCGGTCCTTGTTTACAAGTCCGATGAGGCGGGGAGGAACATCTCCCCGAAAATCCGTCCGTACCGAAACGACGAAAGTTGAATGCCTGGCGTTTAGCGGAATAATTCGAATAGCGCGCGGCAGCTCTGAAGCTCGTCGCGGACGAGCAACGATGGAGTGTTAATTTTCCGAACTCAACGTCGGCCGGGAACAAGGTTTTCTACTGTTGCAAGATCAAGAAAGAAGGATGCGTGCGCGGTGTGCCGGCTGTATGCAAATTACTCCTCGAAAGTGGAACTGTATCGTCCTGAGGAGGAGCACACCTGCGTGGGATCTAATCGCCGAGGCTTGAGTGAGAAAGCAAAAGTGGAGATCAGAAAATTGATTGATCTCGGCATAAAACCAAAAAAATGGTCGAGATGCTTCACGCGAGGGGTTTCGTCGGAGTTCAGCGAACTCAAGTTCACAGCTTCATTTCCAAGGCAAGGAAAGACCGTCTTGGTCCTGCAACGATAAATTTCGGCGAGTTCGTGGAGAACGACTGCACGAGCCGGAAAGCGACAAAACGGCGCGACCTAAATGGCGCGGTCAAAACGGCGCGACCAAAACGGCGCGACCAAAACGGCGCGACCAAAATGGCACAGCCCATGACGGCGCGGGATTCCGGGCACCGAGTCTATGAGGGATGGGATTTTTCTGGAAGGGGCGCGACAATAATGCGAAGCCTATCCAGGTGGGCGCCGATCGAAGCAGTATCACGATATTGAGTCGGGTTAGGTTAGTTCCCCGGGCGAGCGAAGCGAGCACATCCGGAAGCTACGATAGGCGAGCGCAAGCGAGCATATCCGAAGCAATGACTTTGAGAGGCGGCCTAAACCTTAGTTTGGGGGGTTACTAAGGTTAAGAGCCGAACCACGCCCGGAAGGCAGCGCCACGGAAACATTGAGCGCCATTATGGGCTGCGCCGTTGAGGGCCTGCTAACCCAACCGACTCGATATAGTGGAACTGCTACGAGAAGCGTCGAATTGATTGTGCAAAACACTTCGGTGTTGCCCCTTTCAGGGAAATCCTCCATAGATTCAGTGCCGAGAACTCCGCGCCGTTTTGGCCGCGCCCTTATGGGCTGCTTCGTTGTGGTCGCGCCGTTTTGGCCGTGCCGTTTTGTCGTCTACCCGATACTGAATGGGACAGTCTCAACAGTATGCTCTCGACAAGGCCATCTCGACGCGGCGAACCCTACCATCAACCTTGCCGATTGGTCAGCTGCTTACCATTGGGGTACAAGCGCGAAGGAGGTCCGGTCAAGGAGGAACGGAGACTACACAGAGTTCTCCTGCCCCGCCGGAGAAACGATTTCGCTGTGCGAGGCGGACGTGCGACGAACGAGGAATCGATCGTGGCAGACTTTCAAGGAGTTCCGGAAGAAAGCTTTCTCAGTCTGGATAGCAAGAATGCAAGAGGATGCATCCTTAGTTCCCCGCCCGAAGCCAAAGACATACCTCTTGGACAGAAACGGAAGTGGAAATGACCCGAAAAAGCTTCTCGAGCTTTAGTAGCTGACTGACTCATTTTATTTACTGTAAAAACCGTCTCTTCTGACCATCTATTCATCGGTTTCTTTGGGGGAAAAACCGTTAACTCTTTGTAAGGAATCGGCCAGTTTTTGCCAATAACCGCCGAGAACCTGTGAGAAACTGCCTAGATGGTCATCAAAAACCGCCAGTTCTCGAAGAGAAACTGCCCCATATAGAAAGTAAAACCGCCGATTTTGGAAGAAATCTTCATGGAAACTGCCTGGTGAGGAAACCGCTGGTTCTATAAATTAAATCGCCCGGAATATTACTCCCCAATATTGAATACATTACTCCCTAATCCACCTATCGAGCGAATATTCACCGGATTGCGTTTAATAATGAGCGCACAGGAGTGAATCATGCGTAGAAGGTCAGCTTACGTAGGGCAAGCTAGTCACAGAGGGTGAGGGCTTCTGGCTAAACGAGTCTCCGACCTCACAGACGTTCTGCCGTACGGGTTTTCGGCCGCATGGGTTTTCGAGCGAATGGAGCTTCGGTTTTTCGGGTAGGTACCTCTCAGCCCACTGGCCCGAAAACTCATTAGCCCGGAACCTCAATGCCACGAAAACCCAGTTCCCCGAACGGTATCTGTCTCGAAAACTTATTGGCCCGAAAAAATGAAAGCTCTGCGAAGCTTCTGTGCGGAGATGTAGCGAAAGGTCCAGCGGAGACTTCTACGCCTCTATTTTCTATGCGCGGGCTACATCAGCTGACGTGAGGGATGTTCCGCAACTCAGTGTTGCGCCATCGCGTGTCCCCGGCATTGACGGAAAAATGACCACGGAGCAGATAGAGTCTGCTTGGGCGAATACTCTCCACCGTGCCGACGATTTCGTCTTCGAAGTCGACAAACGGAAGGAAGAGAAACATTATTGTCGGTGCATACGGAAGAAGTCGGACGGTCGTCTGAACCATAGTCGTCAAGGTATAGATAGGTTTCATCCTGATATTCCGGATATACGGAATGAAAAACGCGCCTTAGTCTTCGTTTCGCAATTCCAAGGGTGCCGAAGGTGCCGAGGGTGCCGAGGCCGAAGTTATGAGATCGTCTCGGACGCATACTCACGAAGAGGAACGTCGCGATCGCATGAGACGCGCTGCAACGACAGAGATGAAACGAACGCTTCTGCTCCGACCGGACAAATCATTTAAACAAGTGTATCAGGAAGTTCTCGGTCGGAGTATTGCAAACCTTCGGCAAAATCACACCGTCGAAGAGATCGGCGCAGCTCTGCCAAATTCTGAAGAGGTACGAAGCTCCTTACATCGACAGCGAGCCAAGATTCGACCAGTGCTGCCGTCAAGTCGGTCCGATATCGCGCTTCGCGATACGTGGACAAAAACCTTGGACGGAGAGGATTTCTCAGTCTCTGACTACGGAATCACGGACCGAATTCCCGGTTTCTCGACCGGAGAAGCTATGAGGATTCTCTGTCGTGCCGGAGCGATATACATGGACGGGACCTTCGAGGTCGTGCCTCATCTGATCGCTCAGCTTTATACGCTCCACGCTCAATACCGGGGGCAAATGATGCCGCTCGTGTATCTTCGCCTTCCTGGTATGTCAACAGAAGGAAACTTACATCCGACTGTTTACGCTTCTGAAGACCTTCGCTGAGACACAGGATTTGGTTTTCCAACCTTCGAAGATGCAACTAGACTTCGAAGTTTCGACTCTCAAGGCGATCAAAGAATCGCTCCCAGGAACGGAAGTGAAGGGATGTAATTTCCATTATTCTCAAGCGATATGGAGGAAAACTCAGCCGAACCTACTACGATGACGATCCGAGTTTCAGAAGGTAGATTATCCCAGCCACAAAGAAAATCCATCCATGCATACATTTTTGAGCTCGGCAGCATTACTCAATCGACTCTGATCCGCAGTTTCGTCGTATTATGGCCTTGAGTTTATAAACCGGAGCATCTCATCGATAAATAATGCGTGGTTGGAGCTTCAGAGTGAATCTCCCAGTATTGATCACGCCGCGTATGCCAAGTTGGGCGAGCTCAAAGAGTATGTCATACACACGTGGCTGGAGAATGAGACAGTTTTCCCCCGTCGGTTGTGGAACCACTATGGATAGAACTCTCAAAGGATTCGTCGTGGTCCGGATGGTACTGTACTCTAGAGACTTCTAACCGCGCACCACCAATGATATCGAGGCGTGGCTGGTGCCTTGAATCGAATGGTCAAGGGAAGCCACGTGAACTTCTTTGTCTTGATAGGTCCTCAGGACCAGAGCGAGCAGAATTCGGACAGACTTCTGTTGGAAGTCGGTCACCCTCCGAAGCCGCTACGGAAAAAATACAGAGTCCTAAAGCAAAGACTGGAGCGCATCGTACGACAATATGAAAACCATGGAATAACTCTCATAAAATACGTTAGGCGTTGTTCGCCCACATTGTACGCTTAATTAAACTTTGTCGTATCTCGATACGAGTGACGATGGCTGTCTTGAGCCGTGGCACTTTGTGATCTCGCTGTGATTGTACATAATATAATAGCGAAAAAATTGCGCACATCTCCAAGTGCACATCTCCGCATAGAAGGTTCGCTGAGCTTTCATTTTTTCGAGCCAATGCGTTTTCGGGACAGATATCGTTCGGGAAACTGGGTTTTCGTGGCATTGAGGTTTCGGGCTCATGAGTTTTCGGGCCAAAAGGTGCACACCGCAGCGTCGATGTCGGTTACGGCTCGTGCATAGCCATAACATTCGAAATGCCCTCTAATTACCAGATAGGGCGTTCGAAAACCGATTCCGCGGGAATTGTTCGCACAGTAGCGCAGCGTACGAGATCCACAGATTAGGTCATGCTTGATGAATTCCCTCAGCACAAATACATCTGATTCAGGAAATGAATGAATATGTTCCTCCTGATCCTGTAAAGTTGTACGATTGAACTTCTTGCCTCAACTTTTTGTCAATTTCACGAACAATATTCATACGCTTATTTTTCCGCTCCAACGCTTCCGTTTGCTTCGGTAACTTTCAATGCTCTGTTTCTCGCCATCTCTGCACTCATTTCCAATGCTCTTCTTGCTGAACTCCCGTTACTCATGACTCTATCCTCTATCATCGTCTTGGAGCGGATTCGTTCGGCGTGGAACACACAAATCTCTATTTGTAACATGATTAAATTATTGCGCGAAAGAATACAATTCAATCAAGCGCCAGCCGATGAACCACATTTTTTGTCTACCCCCCGATGCTTTCACATATAAATTAGATGGTTTTCCAACTCGTGAGCAAGCCACGTATGATTGGCCGTGTGAAAGGAGCTCCTGGCAGGTAGTGTCATAGACACTACCCTCCCAAAGGATCCTTGGGTCTTGATTCGAATATCATCAGAATCATCGAGGTACACATGATTCGGTTTCGTCGGGTGTGAACTTTTCTTTAGTCAATCGGTCTTCTCCCGATTCTACATGCTCTAAGGCAACCCTGGCGGGGGTTTCATGATCGAGGGACAGTCAGTGCTCGATTGCGTAAAACACGCCTTAGTGAACTTTTTTCCTCAAATCTCTAATCAGTCATTGAGGCTCTCGATTTCCGTGCTCGAGAGCACACTTCCCGACGCCGCGGAAGCCATTTCGAATCTCGAAACAGTGCCGAAGATGGTAAAGCCGAATGGATCGAAGGGTTTGAGGCAGACGCTCCCGCGGAGCGTGGTGACCTTGCCAAGCCATTTCACTTGTGTAAGGAGTAGGTATACTAGAAGCCCATCGTTCGTTGGCGCCCTGGCGAATCGCGAAGCACGGTCGTCCGTGATCCTCCCCTTCTCGCCGGGCAACTTCTCCTCCCGGATATCTCGAGCTTTCCTTCCTTTCTGCGGATTATCTGCCTACTCGCCTTCTGCTTTGAAGCTGAGCCCGGGCGTCTCGCGATCGGTCCGTCTCCCATGTTTGAAAACAGTGTTATTATCTAGTCCTCCAGAGTCGTCAAAAGCTCTTTGCACCCAAAGTTTCATGTCTATAGCTTACTCGCTTCTGGTCGCCGCCATAAACTTCAGCGTGACGGACTCACAGAGCACGCCGTTCACAAAGGGGGAGGGGTGACTCTGACTTCCCGCTTCCCCGTCTCGTGATCGATCTCGGGAGAAATAAAATGCGCTTCTTTTCCCAAGCACCTGATATCCGATTCCCTCAAGGTACGATTCAACTATTTCAACGGCATCCCGCCGTTGCTCTGGATGAGTCTACTTCTTATCACGATTACTTTGCATAATGAGCTGATTTTTCCGGGCGTTGTCGCAGTCTCGTTCAGGTCCGGAACTCCCTGGAAACCCAATTTCAATGCCCCATTCGAAGGCGGTGTAGAAGAATTCTCATAGATCTAGATGGCTTCCGCGTCTCCCGGATTAAGTTAAATCAACGGTCACGTTGAAAGCATCGTGTGACACCGCACTTTCGTGTGGAGTATCGGCGGCCCTCCCGAGATATCTCTCCTTCGGGCCAGTCGCTGCTCTATCATTTGCAGAACCAGATCTGCGACTCGCATACTGGAAGAAGTGAGGGGAGAGCGATGGTGCATACATTAATAGGGAAGAGCGCAGCGGCGGGATTGAAGGACAGGATATGATGGTTTGAGTCTAAGTGTGACAAAACCTCGGAGGCTCTCGCCGTTCCCCAGAATGTCACTGAGCGGCTCCCGGTGGATTTCGAGGAGGCGATCCCTGATGAAATGACCGTCGAGACTACTGCATCACTTGATGACGAGATTGAGTTCATTGCGCATTCTGGGGTAGCGATCTCTGACGAGAGCATCATTGATAATCCTGAACCTTCGCATGAGAATGACCACTTCTTTCCGCATCACACGGAGACGATCCCTGACGAGGGGGCGATCGAGACTCCTGCCTCGGCTATTGGCGATCCTCCGATAGAAGTCCGTGACCACCCTGCTTAATCATTGACGGCTGACGGAGCTCCTCTCTCGAATAGTCTTAGAGATGTGGGTTTCTGGCCGATGAAATTATCTCATGAACTGCGCCTATTATTTATTGGTCGAACAGGGACCGGCTGCCGTTCAGAATCGGGACTGTGACTTCGCGAAAACCGTGCGCTCGGGATCCTCCTCGAAAGGCGTCGCAAGGATGCATAGCTCGGAATGGTTCTATCGGAAGCTGCCGAACGATGAAAAATTTCTGCGGTCATGGATGGCTTACTCGCCGTCAAAATCAGCGCTCTTCTGTTTCTGCTGCAGCTTGTTCAAGAGTCAGGATCTGTCGCTTTCCGCTTTCTCTTCTGGAACTGGTTTCGACAAATGGTGGAAACTCAATCCCAGAGTGTTCCAGCACGAATCCAGTGAACGACACAACGGGAATCTTTGGAAATGGAATACATTGGAAATTGGCAGTAAGCATTGCGCGACTATCGACCGGCTCCAACAAATCTCCGCATAGAACGAGGCAAGACGATGGAGAGAAACACTTCACCGCTTCCTCGATATCAGCAGATTCCTCTCGAAACAGAACTTAGCTCTCCGAGGTCACCGAGAGCACGCTGACTCGGTGGACTCTAATCGAGGCAACTTCTTGGAGCTGGTGCAACTGATCGCCAAGTACAATCCGGTACTCTGCAAACATCTCACGAAACTGAAGTCGGTCTCGGAGAAAAATCGATCGGCTTTGTCGTATTATGTCGCCGCATATACAGAACGATGTCATTGACATCTTGGGTTGCCGAGTGCGTCGGAAAATCTTGACAAACATCTGGGAAGCGAAGTACGTCTTCATGAATTTCGATAGCACACCAGAATTTCCCGGTTTTCTGGGAAGACTCAGGGACGCCGGCGTCCTTCAGTGGCACTCAAACGGTTCGATGTTCCCGAGTTTATTGATCACGATGAGCTCCTTGTTTAGAGGCAGCGTTTGATGCATTTCGTTTCTGCCTCGGATCAGAGAACTGTCCTGATGGAAGGTGGTCCCTTGGAATTGCTTCGGTTCATCCATCGTTCCAGTCATAGCATTTCGCTTCCCAAGGTTGACACATTGTTGCGACTTTTCTCGACTTTCGGCATAAGTGTAGCCGGGTGCGAGTGATGCTTTTCCAAATTGGAGCTGACCAAGAACCACTTGCGATCCACGATAACTCAAGACAGATTGACGAATCTAGCCATCCTTTCTATCGAACAAGCCATAGCTAGTGAGTTGGACATCGAGGAAGCCATTAATGAGTTCGCGGCTCTCAAGGCGAGGAAAATCTCGTTTTTGGTTGGTTCAGAGTCACGAGATAATAGAATTTTATCCTGCAGTCAAAAGGCAATTATACGGTAACTTGCGATCGCTGTATTCATTCCCCTGATAGATTCTAGCCACTCGTTGATCATTGAGTGGGGTGCAAGGCGCAGGGGATTGGGTACCAGGAAGGTACACTCGAGGGTGACTTCCCTATTGACCGAAAACCATTCGACCGAAGGCGATTGACCGAATCCGATTGACCGAACCCGATTGACCGAATCCGATTGGCCGAAGCCGTTTGACCGAAGCCGATTGACCGAATTCGGTAGGCTTCACCCATCGCGATGGAAGTTCGGCGCGTACGGATTCTCAAACTCATGTTGGAGCTGTCTTGACCTAGCCTCTCTTCCTGGAGACCCCGTGTCCGTCATCCAATCGGGCACTTATATTGCACGTCCCACATCTTCGTCGCTGCGGGTCACGGGCAGGCACACGCAAACAGCATCCGAAGGCACATACACACCAAAAACTACGAACTATAACATTGAGGAAGGAAAACTCTTTTTCCTGACGGCAATCGAACGCTTCCTACTCCTGAAGTTATCATTGAAGTTCAACTAGTACCGTCGTCGCGAGGGAAAAATTTGTATAGCATCAATAAGCACCTATATTCCGTCGAAAGAAAGAGCGTTGATTCCTTGTATTGTCGATGCATCCGGAAAAAGGAGCATGGTTGTTCTGGGAGGGCGATAGTATCCAAGGTAGGCAGTTCGAAGCAGTTAATTCTCTGTGCTATACCGCCGGTATCACTGGTGTTGAGTCAGTTTTTTCTATCGTTGACATTTCTGCTCACTATCTTCCGAAGGGACCCGAACCAATAGTCCAACGAACTTCCGGGTTCCATTGCCAGGAGCCGAAGACCGGTGAGATCATCAAGAAGACCGCGATCGAGGAGATGAAGCAGCGCGTGATCGTTGAAGCGCTGAAGAGCGGGAAGCAGGTATACACGGAGGTAACGACTTCTGCGGCATTTACTTTGACGGAATCCCACCCTGAAGAGGAGGTCGGTGCCTCGTTGCCTTCATTCTTGAGCGTGTCGACCACGCTTTACCGTGCACGGGCGAGCGTGCGTCCGCGGCTGCAAGCGTCTCGAGCAGAAATAACTCTAGGAGAATCGTGGACAAAAAGGGTTGACGGACAAGATTTTCCCGTCATCTATGATGGGGAGGGAAATAGAATTCTCGGCTTCAATACGGTCCAGCTCGTGATGGAGCTCTGTTCGGCGCCGACAGTTTTCATGGACGGAACTTTCCGTGTCGTTCCCAAGCTATTTCTCCAGCTCTATATGCCGCACGCGTTCTATAGGGGAGGAATGATCCCCATGGCTTATGTTCTCCTCCCGGACAAACGGCGGGGAACATATAACCGAATGTTCGCCTTGCTTGTGGGCTACGCTCAATCAATCGGCGTGACTCTCAATCCGCTACGCTTCCAACTGGACTCGTAGCGTCCATGCTGAAACCGATCGGAGAGACCTCCCCCATGGCAGAAGTTAAGGGTGCGCATTTCATTTCGCTCAATGCCTTTGGCGCAAAGTGCAAGACTTGGGAATTTGACAGTATTACGATGAACCCATTGTAAAAGAGTTCTTCATATGCCTCGGTGCCCTCGCTTGTGTTCCTCT
Organism: Galendromus occidentalis; assembly: GCF_000255335.2. Lineage (NCBI taxonomy): Eukaryota > Metazoa > Arthropoda > Arachnida > Mesostigmata > Phytoseiidae > Galendromus > Galendromus occidentalis. Next base: position 83,131 of record NW_003805171.1, on the reverse strand, counting down.
GTCGCAGATCGACAATGAATGGATGGAAATTGAGGCAGAGTCACCCTCCACGGACCATTCGGCTCACTCGGCTCTTGAGAGGTTCGAAACGTGCTTCATTAGCACTTGGGTTGAGAGTGGAGCAGTATTCCCGCGTAGGCTGTGGAACCATCACCGCGATTTCGGAGCTCGCACGAAAAACCACCTCGAAGGGTGGCACCAAGCTCTGAATCGAGGCCTCGGTCGTTCGCACGTGAACATCTTCGAGATGATCAGTCATCTTTAGAAGCTTGAAAAAGTTTCAAGTCCCAGATTCTGCTCCTCGGAAGCCTGAGGCGACGGGAAAAAAAATACGTCAGAGTCAATCAAACACTCATGAATCTGGTAGATCAGTACGAATCGAACCAGATATCCCCCACCGAATACGTACAAAACGTTGACTTCAATCTCAAAAATTTGTATAGTTGCAGTGCGGAGATCGCAGATGATGGGTGTGAAGTCCCATACTTACATGTTCGCGTCAACTTCTCTCTATTGTAGTATAACTTAAGGAGCTCGCCTCTATCCTCGAGAAGGACTGGAACCGAGGCATAATCTCCGGGTTCTATATGAATAAACTGATCACGTGAGCGAGTCAGTTCCGCGCTCTGTTTCAGCTGTGGGAGGAGCCTGATTCGGTCAATCGGCTTCTGTCAAACGGCTTCGGTCAATCGAATTCGGTCATTCGAATTCGGTCAATCGGTTTCGGTCAAATGGTTTTCGGTGAAAAGGACGGCATTAGTGGAGCCGGTTGCATCAAACGATGGGTCCGCCCCGGGCATCAGCGGGCCTCGCTACGCCGCTGGTCGAGATGGAGAGGTCATTCCCCATCTACAAAGCTTTCTCTCGTGACAATAGGAGGATATTCCTTTTGGAGAATATGAAACTGTACATCGTCGCTCTGTGCAGCCTATGAAGTAACGCGGAGAAATTCCGCGTCCCGCTGACCGACTCTATCCTCCGACGTCGGCGAAAAACTCTTCCCCTTCCATTCCTGCTCGTATAAATTCTGGCACCGAGCCGGAATCCATCTTCTCTGGAGATGACGCTCATGTTAAGCATACTCCGTGTAAGCTGCATGTACTGCATGCTTTGTGCATATTCCGCACACATCTTGCATATTCATGATATGTTCCGCATATCCTCATATTCACCGCATAACTTGTATCTTGGATATCGTGCATATTCTCCGCATATATTCCGCATATCTGGTTCATACTTTCCGCTTATTCTCTGCAGTTTTTCTGCATATCCCTTGCGTATCCCTTTACATGAAAGTTAGGGCCCAATAACAAAATGATAGAAGGAGCACGAATGAAGTGTAGTCTCATTCGACGGCGTCGAGACCTGTGGTGTGAGGCTCATTATTCAGAGCTGCGAAAATCAGGCATTGAAAAATCCGCGAGGGGACGGGCGAAAAGGCATTCGAAACAGATGGAAAAGGCTCCGGAAATAGCTCAAAAAAGCGTTCTCGGTTTGCCGATTCTTCATTCGTCGGAGTCGCTGAACGGGTTACACAGAGCGACGACGTGAAACCTTGAGTTTACCTGAAGAAGAAGAATATCTGCGATCTGTAGGGAGTGATTTATATGAACCACGATTTATATCAACCACTAAGCTTGAATCTCGAGAAGACACGTTTGAAATCAACGCGCACGATAGGAGCATATCCGAATGAAGCTTTATCTCTCAACGTGAGGTTCGGAAACGAAGAAAGATTGCTCCCATTGGGGAGAGCTTTTTGAAAAGAAATTGTATCCTCAATTTCATTTCATTTATTTTTGGCGATCACAGGCATGTTAGGTACAGCATTGAGCGATATTTCGATTCGGTTTTATTTCGTCAAAGTATTGACAGTTTGCTATCCATACAAATCTTCATTCAGGCTGATGAGTAGAGTTCCCATTTACCCGGACATTTATCCGGGAAAAACCGGACATTTTTCGGACGGACATCGAGGCCTGAACCGGACAAAAAACCGGACGCTTGAAGTTTGATGACCAGGAGGGAATCAGGAGCGTTAGATAATGGAAGAAACCCGACTCGTCACTTTATTCATCGAAGAGGATATCGCAGTTGAATTGAATGGAAAGATGCCTTCTCAGATTTATGGGCGTTAATCTATGGCGACGATCCGAGAGAAGATTCTTGTACATGGAGAAAGATCGCTCAACATCGGCATTCGAAACAACAGCATATTTGAAAACATCTGCATCTCTTCCTGACAATCTGGATAGATACTCGAAATTCGGATCTCTTCCGAAAATTCCGTCGGATTGGTAAGCGAATTTTCTTGCCGGAATCACGGACAGCATTGAGCGCTTCGACTTCTCCGGTATTCTCGGAACCACAGCGAGGTTGAACCATTCAACCTCGTTGACGAGCTGGCGGACGACGACACCTGACACTTACAACGCGGAAGAAGATTCGTGAGTGTCGGAAGCGACACGCGTCCAGAGCTGACGTCTGTGCTTCGAGTATACGGAGTATATGGAGAAAACTCGAGAAAGAGAGTATAGAGCATAATCGATACATAGAGCCGCTTAAACGGATATCGATTGCAAGACCAGTAAACTGCCCCTAGAAGTGGGAATCGTTCCAATGGGGCCTGTGCTCGCCCCCGAGCGAATCCGCAAATCTCAGTGAGACTTCGACTCCGTGACTTCGTGAGAAGGAGCAAACGCTCAGGAAAAGCCTTGACCTAGGGGAATCAGGGAGCGTCCAGCACGGATCAATTGAGTTCAAGATTCCAAGATTAGCCCCTCCGGAATCGGCGATTACCAAAAACCGGACAAAAATGTTGAAAACCGGACAAGAAGATGGACAAGGACATGTCCGGGTAAGTGGGAACTCTACTGATGAGTGTCTCTATGACCTCTATCAGGGGAGCTTTCGGCTTAAAAGTACATATCTGTAGGTGGTATGTATCTCCCGATATCCGTTTCCCCGCGGAATTTAAAAGTGCAGTCGATTGGCTCGTGGCAGTCCGGGTTCATGCATCAGAGTTGGTGAAATCCGTGCCATGCTACTCTGCACACAAGACTTCTGCTTCTCTGGTTGCCTCTTCCATTTCGTCGTTTTGGAAGCCGGACCGCTCGAGTAGTTCTGCTGTACGAATCTCCAGTCTTTTTCTTCGCATCGTCCCATGTACTTCTTCAGCGCCTCTTCCCCGAATACCATTTTGTTCAGTACCAAGTCTTCCACAAAGCGCCGCTCGTTCGCCATGTGTAGGGCGAGTGTTGATGAGGCGTTCTTTTGCAGGCCGAGAGTGCGTTTTTCCAAGGAAGAATCAGGTCTCCGAGCAGCATATAAGATCGTATTCACTTGAATATCGAGCGGTGATAATGTCAAACTTATTTGGGAAATGCTCTGGCAGAAAGATAGGAGCGAAGCCGCCAAGTATCCACTCTCACCCTGGTGACGAAGATGAGCGACTTCCGCACGGGCTTCGACGCAGCAGAGACCAAAGAGTTTGTGGCTCCAGTTCCAAGTAGGTCACGCTCGGGTCCTGGAGCGGGGCGCGGTGGCTGAAGATCTACAGAAGTGGGGTCGACTGGTAGAGACGTGGTATGACGGGGTCCGTGGGTCGAGATGGGCTCTGTCACTGTTGGCTCGGAACGGCCAGGAACCAGTCCGAGATCGGGAGGCGCATACCGTCCAATGCGCTAGAAAAGATCAATTTCTGCACGAAGCGAAACATTCCCCATTCTCAGATCGGCAGAATCCTTGAGCGCAAGCCCGAGTCGATACAGAAGATCCTGTAGCCTGAGAGAGGACGGAGCGGGAGTCTCTCGCGGATCGAGATCGGCTCCAGAGGTCGCGTGATCGGTAGTTTCGAGGCTATTGAGACGATCTTCGAGCGAGGCGAGTCGCCGGGAACATACGTCGATGACTCTAGTAAACGAAACCATGCCGGAGTGGACATTGCCCAGAGCCAGCTGAAGATAAGAGCTTCATCTTTGGCTTGGTACATTCGCGATACTCCGTGGTGGGCGCACACGCCCGTGGTACGGATGTGCGAGGGAAGGAGTCCTCTCTCTTCGTGTGACTAGCGAGATGAGGGAAGGTGGGGGATGGACGTCGTTGCGAAAGCTCTGACGAACTTTCTGACGATTCCGTATCCAGCATCCTGCTGTGCCCAAGCGAGCCGCTTGAAAGTCTGTATACGGGATGGGGCATTCAGAAAAAAAACCGCGCAGGTAGCGTCGTCGCCACTATCGTAATATTGCGTGAAAACGTCCTCCACCCATCCAAACCTGAAATCTTACTTACTGCTTCCTATAGCTGCTGTGAAATGACACCGAGTTCATTTAGCTTCCCATCAAGTCGCGGGTACCTTAAATCTCTATTAATCATCGATGTCAATCTATTGGCGTCAATATCGGTATCGATTCCGCGTATACCTCTGGTACCATGACGAAAACCCCTGGTAGGTATTCTATTGAATTTACTGAGCCTTGTTCGATACTCCCGCTTGAGTTATAGTGAGTTCTTCCAAATCAGCCCAATCTCCTTGTTCTTGTCACCAAGCATTCAGTGATTGAGCTGCCTGATGATGGATCGGATTAATCTGCTCGACCGCGGTTCTCGCGATGTTTGATAGAACACTTTTTCCGTTGTATTCTTTCAACGCTGCATTCTGGATTTGGACGACGGCTCCTTCGAGCCCATCAAGAGCGTGGCATAGGTCGTTCCAGAGGCTAAACGTGACTACCTTCATGGAGGCGTCGACAAGTCGGACATTGCGTTTGTCTTTGACCGTGCCGTCACGGCACTTTAATGATTGGAGATTCTCCAATTCGTAAACTCTGCATAGCAAGCTCACTGGTTTCTTCATTTCCGCTTCTAATAGATCTGAGACTGAACAGGTTGTGGTTTCCAACTTCGGCAGAGTTTCTCCCGGTATGGTTTATATGCGACTAATCTGAAATTTTAGGTTGATGTAGATGATGCCGGAAAATTTTATTGGGCTATAGACGTATGTGTTCAACTAAGTCACCGTCGTCAAATGGGGCTCCAAATCGTGATCCGTTTGCTTGAAGTTTTGGTTCGCCGGTCTCAATTTGAACCCGGGTATTATAAATTCCGTCCACAGTTATCTGTTGGAATATTTCGGCGCACTTGTCTACTGTGACGACTAGTGTCATCTCAGCTGGAGCGTCGACAATGATGAAATTGAAAATCTTCCCTTCCTTCTCATTTTTTCCGCTCCCGTATTGGGGTTTTTGAGCGAAGTCTTCCATGAACGACATCTCCAACTCTGTTCAGACTGAAATCTTTCATTAGCTTCGGGATCTTCGGACATGCTTGGAGTGCTGGCTCGGAATCTAGAAACATTCTAATGGGTGTCTTGTCTCGGTCGTGATTATTTTGAGTATTCTAGACAGCTGGAGTTTAGTATCTTCGGGAAAGTGAACTCAGACTGCTTGCCTCTCTTCCTCTTCGAAGCGATGGTCTTCTTCGGGTTTGCTGGCTTCCAGTTCCAGGGGGAACTCGTCGACACTGAATGGTCAGCCATTCTTCGTTGTCGGTTCAATGCGATTCGCGAAAATTGATCGGCTTTTTGTAGTATGCATATCGGAGATCGAATTTTTCATACAAATACTGTGATATATTATTCTATCATGGACTTATAGTCGGCATTTCAATACTGCGAGTCTCATATCTCAAACCAATCAAGAATTCTCGCACCTTATCTTACTATCGGTGTCCGAAATTGTTTGTTCCCCCTCTTATGGATATCACTTTGTTGATCACGGGGCAATGATATGAGAAGTAACATATGTATGGTTCGCAAGCTACATCCATTCCTCTCGAGAATGTCAGGTCAATGCAAGTTTGGCCGAGTGTGGTTTTCTCAGAGATTCTGCTGTCGAGTCTCAACTAATATTTTGAATCCAGAAAATCCCTCAATTTCTGTCGTTCGTCGACTGTGGTATTGAAATCTCCCATCATGATCATGCGCATGGGATTCCCCACGGTAAGAAGAGGGATCTCATATTTGCGTAATTTTCGACTCAAAAAATTCATCGATGCCATCGAGCCGATTCCCTGGTGCACAGAGAGGACAATGAGGTCGAAAACTTGCCCCGTGGTGGAGCATTCTTCCGTTATTGTCATATCACCACAATGCACGGCGTCTGTGTTTCCTTGAACCTGCGTTCCAGCAAGCATGGGTGTCACTGTAATTATTGGTAATTCATTCTTTGCGTATAATGCTACTCCGCCCGTCCGTGACTCGCACGGGCATAAATCGATCATGTGGAAGCCTCTGATTGTGATTGGTTGTGTTTCGTGATTCATCCATGTCTCCGTCACCGCCAAGAGATCTGTTTGTTTCAAGAGAGAATCTGAGGAAATGTCCTTGGCGTGAGCTTTCAGGCTCCGTACATTAATGTCCACAATCAGCAGATGTCCACTGTCTTTATCGACGTTATCGATGAATTCCTTCATCTTTGATGTTATCGTAGGAAGACCATGCCTTGCTAATCGACTATACTCGTTCTGTACTTCTCGGACTGAAGTTGCGTTCGAGCCTCTGGCATGATGAAAACAGAAGTCATCAGCGACGGTTGTGAGGTAGAGACCCTCCAAGTGTGTCACTCTGCTGATAGCTACGTAAACGAGTTGCTGTTTATGATTCTTGTGGTAGTCATAAACTCATAAACAGTGCTTCCGGAAGTCCCCCTTGTGATTTGTGTATTGTCAAGGCGCAAGCCGGTAATACGGGGAATTGCAGGCCCGGCATACGAATCCATCGCTGTTGATATTTCCGTTTTCTCTGTTGTCGGAATATTTCTGGCGTTATATTTTTCGACGTTGATGGCGTTGAATAAATGCGAACTGCACATACTTATTCCATCGACTATGATACATCTCACATCTCGAAGGAGATGGCGATAGGTTTGTAGGAGATCATGAAATAGTTGATGAGTTTTTTTCGATATTGTCAAACGGAATGCAGCATGCACAGTGATTCCGTTATGCGCGACAGCTGCTTTGCCTATTGTTGCTGTAGCAATATATGCGTTATTGATAGAATTGTGCTGTTGGGAGTATGGGTTGTAGGTTTCCATCAGAGCTTTGAGCATGAGCGTGTTACCGCTTCCCGCAGGTCCGGTGTCCGGTCAGGAAAATTTGTGTGGGTTTGCGATCGGGCTCTGATAAGCGGTGTATCACTTCTAAGATTCGTTCGCGTTGTTCTGCATTCCTTTGACGCATCATGCCACAATATTCTTCCTTTCTCATCACATTGCTCCGCGGTTTGATCGCGCTCACTGCAAGATGATTGGTGAACTCCAGTATGTCATCATTATCAGGCTCGTTCATTGGATCGGGAGTCGTATTTCGTGGCTCATCAGTATCCACTTCAGGTCGTTTGTTCATCGTGCACAAAGCTTCGATTTCTCTCACAATAAGTTCTATATCGATATTGGATTCGAACTCCTTTCGTCGCTCCAGGATCTGCCGCTCTTTTTCAGTATAAGTATCGAGGCATGCGTCCCGGTCTATGATCTCTATGAGTTCATTACGGAAAGGCTCGTGGAGTGTTACCATTTCCCGCTTGTGGTCCCTCACATCTTTCTGATCGTAGTTCCGGTATCTTATCACTTAACTAATTTTGCGGCGTCTGTGGGTAGTGACGTTGTTCTCACCAACACTGTTTTCAGAATCCTTATCCATGGAATCGCTGGGGTCGTTGTCGTCGGTTTGTCTTTTCGACCCAGATTCGTACCAGGCCGAGAACTGAGCCAGAGTGATGTCTTCCATGGCAGAAGGGCGTTCTTCGTACTTCTCAATTATCGACATCACAACTTGAACGAGCCTGTGGAAACACAAGGCACATGCTACCGGGTCCCCCGCGACCAGATGAGCGCTTTTGAATCTGTCAAGTCTCTCGAAGATATTCCCTTTCCTGATATCCGTGGCATCCGATTTATATTCATCTGACAGACCGTAGAGAATTTTCAACAGATCCGGCCAGTGGCCAGTGGGTCTCATTCGCACTGACGGTCAGGAACGCTGTAGGCTTACCCAATTGCAGAATCATGGCGAATAGGTCTCTCTTCCTTGAAGCCCAATCTTGTACAGAATTCGGAATTGTTTCTAAGAAAGCTTGATCGGTATCGATCGATCTCTCTACTAAATTCCGATTCTCTATCATTGCCCGAGTTATTTTTTCTGATGATCTTAAGCTTTCTTGATCATCTCCTCCCTTGCCATCACTTCGTCCTCCTCAAAGTCTCAATGCACCGTGAAGCTCAGCCCGAGAGCGAACAACGAACAGCGATTCCTATGTTTCCTGTTTGACTTCCAACTTCCTACAGAAGTGGGGACCGCACGAGCTTGCATGTGAGTTGGATTCGGAACGTCGTTTTCTGGCTCTCGAGAGATCGCTTCCCGGCGGTAATACTGGAAACGATCTCTTTGATGTGTGGGTGAATCGCCGAGAAGACTCGGTTCGCCCCCATATCCATGCCAAAAGGGAGGATCTCTCTCTGAGCGCATATTCGGCTCGAGTTCCATTTCTTCGGAGGCCCAGATAACTCAAAATCTAGAAGTATTTTTTTTAAGCTCTTAGCGCAAAAAAGCGCGAAAACCCGAGATTCTCTCCGAGGCGCGGAACTCTGTGCGAGCTCTCAAGAAAAAAATTCGTGGGGGAAGCCCAAACGAGCAATCTAGGTTTTCGCCGATCGTCGGCCACGAATGAATTTTCCCTCGATCGTATCGATACCAATCGCAACTTCCCGGGTCGGTGCGTCCTTCTTACAGGTCGTCCAGCACTTATTTTCAAGGTTTCGAGTTATAGTTTATATAAGTATATAGTAGGTTATAGTTTTTGATTTTGAGAAATGAGGCGAAAAACGACAGAATAATTTTGTTCACCTAGAAATCGATTTTTGACCACTGTGCGTCGGTTGTTTCGTCGATTGGAATCCAGATTCCGTCTTCGCCGATCGATATCTTGGAGATCACACCATGGTAGACGTCTCTCAGATAAGTCTTCCTCAGCGTCAAACTGTTGGCTTGCTTTGTATGCTTCTCAATGAATCTTCGGAACGACGAGATGTAGACTCCATGGAGGGGTGTGTTGGTTCCCAACAGCATCACGCACAGCCCACTGTTGAACACATTCTCTCGGCTCCCGCGTTCATTTAGGAAGTTGCTCGGAAGAACCGCTTGTTCCGCTGCTGGCTCGCCCCCTTGCCATCCCGACGCCGCTCATGATGCGAGGTTTCGACATGTTTCACATAAGGAGCCTTCACACATAGAATAGATCGAGCCACGACTGTACACTCCGTTCCGCTCTCGGCATCGTCCTTGTATCCACTGAGAACCCAACGATCGGAGGACGTTGTGGAACGGCATGTCATCTGGAACACAACAAGCTTCGTCTCCGGATACGGAGGTTACACCCTCTGCTCGAGCTCAGAGTTTCAAAAATCAAGGATTCTGTGAGACCATGAGTCACGCGTGACGCCACAGGTTCTGTCTCCGGAGATGGACGCGGCGGCTTGTTTTGTGCAAGCGCTGCGTTGTCTTGCAGGTTGAATTACACAGGCCTAGCTCGACACGTCCGCGTTCTCGAATGTATCTTGCTCCGATATTTTCGGCGTTGTCAGAGCCGCTCGGTAAACGGTATGAATTCTTACCGCTCAAATTCTACCAAAATCGTAATCTCAGGCATTTTGGCAATCTAGAGCGAGTATAGGAAAAGTCGTTATGTTTCCGTTGAAAAAAGGCGAAACCTGGCATTCAAGGCATAATGCCCGAATTTCGCTGCTCTACTCATGATTTTTTGGCTCTTGATTCCGATGTAGCTGTGTGTGGATCCAGCGGCGGATCCAGGGTGGAGGGGGAGGTCCGGCGATCGCCCCCGCCTCGAGTTTTCCGTCGACCTATACTTCCCATGTTGAAGCAGGGTTCAGGTATCAATCCGCCTCCCCCTCAATGCATTGACCGCACCCCGCCCTCGAAGTATTCCCCGATCCGCCTCTGTCTGGGTCCCACTGTGGGGCCTTTTCTATCCTTCTTGAGTGAAATATCCATCATTCCAGAAGATTCTGGGTGACGACGCGCGAAATGATTCTATCGAGGAAGAATCACGACGATATCCAAGGTGTCAATCAATCTCAAGACTAGCGTGTACGATTCGGCTCCTCTTTTGACTCCGTAGCTCAGCGCCCGGATCGTATTTCGCCCGATTGGCAGTCCGCCCAAATGGTATTTCGCCCGATAAGCAGGTCGCCCGAATGGCATTCCATCCAATAGGCAGCCCGGATGGTGTTCCCCTCAACTCTCATTGCGCCCATTCGAATAGCCCACCCAAACGACCCGTACTGCACTCGAGCCACCCGAACGCCCTTTCCTGGGTGCCGGAGCATGGTAGGGCCTCTCGGCGGAGCGGGGTGGATCGGGCAATGCTTCAGACTCTCATCGCGGGCCTGCACCCTAATATTGTGGAATTTATCCCCATGCATCACTCCGTGGCTTTCTTCCTGAGTCTCGTACGAGGAACTCGGCACGGTGCCAAACTGGATACTTCCTCGCAACGATACATGGCTGCTTCGTTGCGCACTCATCCCTCTCGCCGACTTGACGACCTTATCGGCGGGATTCATCTATTTGGAAGAAAAAACTAACAGACCTCGAGCCTCGGTGTCTGCCAGGGAGAACGATTCCGTCCTTCTCTGCTCGAGAAATCATTCTTCGAGCTCCTGATTCCCTTCGCTTACCGCAACTGGCTCGAACCTGCCCGGAAAGGAGCTCTGGTAACCACAAGACAGTCGACTCCGATCTATGATATAAGAGTTCAAAACACGTGCTCTTAATTCTAGGCGCGACTGCAATGCAGTATCGGTCTACCAGCATTCGATGCCATGTTGGTACTCAGACCGCTATCCCCTTCACGGCACCGAGAATAGAGGGAATGATCGAAGTACATGTGAGGAGACGGCCGGTTGGCCAGTCGTTCGGTCGATTCATCGCGTCGCCGGGCAGCTTCGTCCTCGCTGTCATCCGGTTTGGGGCTGCCATAAGAGGAGCCGGTCAGTCTAGACGGAAGCGGGCCTCTGTTACCGTCTCGAGTGGAGGGTAGTCGAGGCCGTACCTCGAACGGAAGTAGACCCCGTCCGCGATGAGGGCTAGGAACGCCTCTTATAATGCCGCTCGATACGAAACAATATCAGAATTCAGGATTCTCTCGACTCCATTTCTATCGGCCAGGAATGAGAACAGCTCTCTGTCCGCTTATGCTTATGTGATTTTTTCTGGGCGAATATAATATGAAGGCACAGCCTCTGGGATGGCGCGTTCCTATTCCGATTGACGCGCGTATTCCGGGACGCTTTATATTGCTTCAAAGCAAGATAGGCACTTCCTCGTTTGACGCAGACTCGGTAGCTGTTATACTTACCATTAAAATAACTGGATTGTTTTGATTCATTTCTGTCTAACGACAAGGGTAGTATTTTCCACATCGGTAGGCCTACCGCGTCGAGACGTGGGCTATCAGGTCCAAGTTGGCAGTTCGATCACGTGTCACCGTCATTGAACGGTAAACGACTCGCGGCGTGGCCAAAAATCTACTCTTTCACTGGACCTAGGGGTCGGTTCTGCCTTCCGATCGACTTCCAAGGTTCGCCCCGGTGCTCTGCCCTCATCGACCGGATGCTGATATTGGGATTCGCCTTTCGTTCTAACAGAAATCAGGGACAGTGACGCCTGAGGATCCCGATCTTGAATCGGTTCTGTCAGCGCTCACTGACTGAGTCTGATCGGGGAAGCTCGCCGAGGAAAGCAGGACAGATCCTCTGATCTTAGTTCCACGGCGTGTGGCATGAATGAATCGGGATATAGTGCCGGCCCGCCGTTCAGTAGACTGGGGGATTCCTGCGTCGGACTCTTTATCAGGAAAGATTTGGAGAAGCAACGATAGTCATGCTCATCGGAGGATTCTTCGTCATCGCCGATTTCGAAAGACGGTTATGGCTCTACTACAATATCCCTATGCCGGAATAGACTGCAAACCTGGAAACATCTCCCGACAGTTCTCCCCCGTCTGGATCAGGGAGCGTGAACATTCCGGTATAGCGGCGAGCGATTCTGAGCGATCAAGGAATTTCAAACGGGGGCTCTATACGACCATCCTGCCGGACCCTGACAGAGGCGCTTAAGACCCAGAATGTGTATTGATCAGTCGATCCTACTCTAAGGGCCTCCTGACTGGATCCAGATCCAGATCGACTATCTGCTATGGATCAAGCCTCTGGCACAGTGACTCCCCGGGGTCCGCCTTCGAATTCTCCCATTCTCCATCCCTGTTTCAGCTCACAATAGTCGGTTTAGATTTTGGATTGAGCCCAGCTCCTTGGAAGATATATTAAAAGCCCACCTTGGGATAAATTCCCACCCTCCATCGTATTGGTCAGTGAAAAACCCGTCTCCGGTGCAATCGCACGACGCAGCGTAAGGTCTCGACGTATACCTATCATGAGGCATGATCTCACCCGCCGTACGATAGTGATCAATGTCACACGAATGCGAATATCTAACCTCTACCCTGCTCGAATCTTTACTCGTGGTATGATAGATGCGGTCGACGTCGATCCCTGCTCGGAATCATCGTCGACCCCTATCAGTAGTCGCATTCATCAGTCGCTGCCAAGAGGAACGCAGCCAGCCTCCAGAGGGATTCCCTCCTCCTAAGCCCTCTCCGACGTCCTGCCTGTGTGTTCGAGTTTCGTGTAGCTTTCTCAAAGGCTATACTCGGAGTGGTCGTGTCGTGCGAACAGCTAAGGTGCTTGATTCGAACCATGATTCGTGACTTACCAAATTGAAAGGCAGGCTCGGCTCGACAAAATTGAGGTAAGAGTATAAGAGATTCTTCATGATATCGGCTCTACGGCCTCGACCAGTCCTCAAGCGTTTGCTGGCTAGCTCCAGCGAAGAGCCCAGAGATGGAAGGAACGACGGAATACTGACAGATCTGAGTGAGCAAGGAATCGTCAATCGAATATATACATCGGTATATAAATAGAAGTATGCATCCCGACTCCCGACGTTGCGCGAACCGGCTTTGGGCGTCGAGAGGGGATTCGACGGAGTGGGGGAGTCGATCGGAGGTCGGAAAAAACAATTCAAGCTGATCGAAAATGGCAAGACACCCTCCGCACACGAGATCCAAGGCAACCTGACATTATTCGAAACGCTGCGGGTAGTAAAGATGACTGCTTGCGGAGCAGTAAGAAAAGACTATTATAGGATGAAGCGCCGTCGGTCGCCCCTGTTGTTAGGGATGAGTGTACCGAGGGGATCCAAACGAGCATCCATTCGGCGATTTCACTGAATCATTGGTTCAGGCGCCCAGCTTCGGCCATGCCCCTCTCTCATAAAAAAGATCCCATGATCCGCTGTGTTATGCTATCTATGGCAGATCCTCCCATCCGGAAGCCGACTGGAGGACCGAAAAGTTTCGCGCCCTCGATTGGGCGATTGGGCACCGAAGTCGGGCTCTGGAGAAATATCGCAGAAGAATATGAATCCAGTGGCTCCGAAGCGAATCGTTCCGATCATGCGTTCATCATCAGGCTCAGGAAGAGGAGTGCCGTTCCGTTGATTCGAGTGAGTGTTCGAGGGTGACCTCCAGCGTATCAGAGCCCGAACGAATGCCGGCGCGGTTGCCTCACCATGTCGATACAAACCTCCATGAGAGCTGAGCAGACAGCGGAACAATAACTCGAATTTCGAGCTATCCGCCTCATGCTCGCTTATTCTCAGACATTCCATCCAACACTAAATCGCGGTCCGATGACAATCGCGTATTATAGCGCGTATCGTATGAGCTCAGTGCGGGCGACGCATATCATCCCCAGATGGGAATGAGACGGTCAAATCGAGGCTTGAGCAAGTTATTCAGAAAATCCCTCCTCACCTCACAAGGGTATGCCTTCCGAAAATCCGCAAAATTTTAGATTCGCGGATCTCGGATTTTCCGTCAAGTGCGAAAATGCTCGGAGATATTTGAAACTGCCGAGGCGAATGATATTCCATCATGAGAGACCATGAGCGACAATCCAGGAGACGGGCATGTCCATCGAGTTTTAGAACTCCCGAAGCTTTGTCTGATGTTGCAAATTGCAATCTTCTAGAGATGTGAATTCTAGAAGAGTGAGCTCCATAGGTCTTGAAATCATGAGGGGAAGCGAAGAACTACGGACTTCGAATCGGATACACACAATTTTACTTTACGACCACGTACTTTCATCAAGTATATCACAAGGTTGAGTTACGACTATGGGAGATCGAGGAAGCGCTACCAGCCGGCTTCGAATGCCTTCTTGAGCATGAAGATATCATCTAACGTTTCGGCTTTGTGACTGACACGATTCTCGCCCGAGACATGTCGCAGTACACTGAAAACCCTTCGGCTTGTATAGATGCGGGCGGGATTGTTTTCAATATCGCGCGACAGTTTCCCAGGAGATACCCGTAGCTTCCGCAAGCTTTGAAAAAAACGAGTTCTCTGCTCAGACTATTTTCGCCAGGGCGACTCCTGCTCCCTCTGTCAGACACGATTGCCGACGAAGCCGCGAAAATCGAATCCCATGAAACCGAAGACTCTATCCCAAGTACGATCTCCGGGGAAGTTGCTGCGTCGTCATCCCCAATTTTTCTCAGGGTAAGCAGAATCAACCCATCCGAGGCAGGCCCCTGATTGATTTCGCGTTCCAGTGCGAAGTCGTACTCTGAGTTCTCAAGGATCGCGAGCACGGTGGATAATACGGTCCGACGTTTGTTCAGTTCGTGTAGGAGAGCTCTAAGCCGAGCTTCGGCTAAGATTGACTGAGATGTCGTCAGCTCTTGGATAAGAAGCGTGAATATTTTATTGGCGTGAGAGTGTTGCTTATTTAAAGGGAGACAAACCCCTAGCTATACAGTGAAAGCTCGTTATAACGACCCCCATTACAACGAACTTCTCGGTACAACGAACAAGGAATTTCTCCTGCTTCGGCCAGCTCGCCATAGGGATAGTGCTGAGCGGCATTCGTTACAGCGAAATTTCGGTACAACGAACCAGTTTCGTCGGTCCCTTCGTGTTCGTAGTAACGAGCTTCTACTGTATTCTCCAATGCGGAAGCGTTTTGAGCGCTGATTAGCGTTCCTTGTAAAGACATCACGTTGTCTAGATCAGGATGGATACGTAAGGCCCTTTCAATCATGACAACTGCCGAATACCAGCGAGTTTTGGGATCCAGAATAGGTCGTAGTTCGACTCCATAGTACCCTTCTCGCGAAGTCACCCGACGAATCTCCTCCATGAGGTTCGTCTTCTTTTTGAAGCTCCGGACGGTCTTCCGGAGACGATCTACTACATCGCTAAGGAAAGGAGTGGCCTCCTCCTCTGCATTAGTCTGAGATTCGGCTTCATTTTCGGTGTCTGAGCCCACTTCCCCTTCGGTTTGCCATCTCTCGTCATAGTCTGTCTCCCCCTTGTCTCGAGACGTCGAGAATCGCCACTTCGAAGGCCAATGCCTTCTCAACCTGAATGACTTTCCTCGCTACCAGATCGAGCCCGTGTGCGAAGCATTTCTGCGTCTGCACGCCCAGGATGTCAACCGCACGGAGCACCTTACTGGCTCCGTACGTGGCTGCCGCATGACGTTGCTCAACAGGGGACCCACATGCTGAAGTCTTTCTTCAAATAGACCGCTGAGGTACGCTCCGGTTGCTCGGCTGTTCACTCTCACGAGTCCGAGAGCGGCTATTTCGAATTTCCAATGATGGCCGTTCCATGGTGGACGTTCACGGAGAGATAGCGATCGGAGCCCACAGCGGTAGCTCCATCAAATGATATAGACACTCTGCCACCTGGGGAGCGAAATAATTCATCTCGTGGCTCAGAGAGAATGGGGCTTTTATTTATACCCGAGAATCTAAAAACATGTGATTTGTCACCGAGGAATTGTCTGGAGCGAACCTAAAGAACAAATACCCTCAAGTTTCTCATGTAGATGGTTTCGTAGTTTCTCGGCATCTTCATGATACTTTGTCAGCGTGGATCCAGATTTGGGAAGGGGGGGATCGCTTGGATACGCGCGGCTGAAGAGACGTCTGAGGACGGACGACTCGACGATTTGATTCATGCTAATATTGGACTCGCAGATTAACCTAAAAGCATCGTTTCGAACACTATGCTGACGTTCAATGGATCGGTGTAGAAGCACCTGTCTTTTCTCCTTGGTGGAGGTTCCTCGGAAGATGTAGGGGGTTGCCAATTGGGCACGATGTTCCACAAGATTCGCAGGTCGCACGCCAATTAGATGACTTAGACTTTCGACACGCAGCGGCCCACGCTCGTGAAGCGATCGCTATGAGAATAATTCTCGCGTCGCTGATTGTCTCGTCGAAGCGACGTGACACCTGCAGCGAAGAAAAAATATGTGCTCTGTACACAAACAGGCCTTCAATTCTGAACGGAGATAGCTACTGAGAGCCCGTGGAGATGATATATGAATACAGAATTGAATTCGGAATATACTACGATTCATTGATGCATTACTAGGCGGATCTTGCGGACCCCAATCCGGATAGGGCTCGCGGATCCTGGGGATCCGGATCCGCATAGATCTTGCGGATCTCCGCGGAGTCGCATTCGCGGATCCGATCCGTGGGGAGGCCTACACAGGGGCAAATGTGGAGGGAGGAGTTGGGTAGAAAAGTCCCCTCGGATACCGAGCACACGAATATGACGAGCATTCATTCGACTGGTATTTACTCTCGAATTCTCTCTAAAAATAAACGTCAGCATCATCAGGAAAGTCTCCTCAGTGAATCGAGGTCCGAGACCGTGCATCGCAGTCGAATGGTCGATAGACGAACGGTATTTTTTGGTCCGTATTCAATACACGATTGTTATTGCTGTGTCGCGGAAAAAAATCGCCGATGACACGGCAAGATGGCGGTGAAAGTGCGGAAAATCGCGGTAGGTCACAAAAGCTCGAAATCGCGGTTAAGCGCGCAACTCCCTCCAACTTCGCAGAAAGAGCGGCCCCTCAGAAGACACGTGCTTTGCAACCGTATCCCAGCTGTGTTTTCAAACTCGTGATCAAACTCAAGCCCGAGTTGGGGGCTCTCCGAGTCCCGTCGAAGGTCGGAGCTCATTCGAATGCATAGACTCAAATCTATGATCAAAATGCGTTTTCTCTGCTTCTCCGAGGCAAATTGAAAACAAGCTCTGCGAGTGATAAAAATCGCGGAAATCGCCGGAAACGGACGAAGATCGCGGTTTCCGGGATTTTTCTACAGCCCTGACGATTGCCTATGTCTCAAGCGTGACGGCCGTTATCCTTAGGTACTCGAGTGATGCCTGAGCTCCTCTGAATATTCTCGAGCTAGACTCGACGGCCGAAGTTCAGAGCCGAAGGCCTCTACAGAACTTCTCCCAGTTGAACAGAGCTCGTTCGAGTGAAAAAGACCTGGAAGTGAAATGGGAATTGCGCTCCGAGAGCTCAGCGTGCCGGACTTTCCCGTGCGATTGTGACGCGAGCCAGTGGCTCACTGCAAGCTCGCATATTGTATCCCCCTTCTAATAAACATCCGTCATGTGGTTGAAGAAAAACTACGGATCGTCCGCGGGCCCATCTTCCTGAATTTTAGGAGATGCCACGTCGCAAGGCTCCCAGACTGCAAACGTCGCGTTGACCTCTATGGAACAGGACATACTCCAGCTAGACGAGACGAGGATGAAGTTGACGAAACTCTCGAGAATGAATACGGAAGGAGGAGCGGGTGACCTCACGAGTCTGTTGAGCTATTGATAACACACACCGAATATTTTTGGATGATCTCCACTCATCGAGAAGTTCCTCTGTTCCAGGAGCGAATGCGATATTGCTCCGCAGATACAGCAAGAACCGTCTCCCGATATCCATTCCCGAACGTATTGATAGGATCTCTCTTCCGATGCTCCGGCGGAGAACCGTGCGCAGCCTCGTGATCCGGAATTCATAGCCCGACTCGATACTGCTAAACTTTCCCGAAGAATAATATGAACTGCGCAATTCACAGCGGCTTTCAGGGTGGGGCTCATGCGGGAGATCCACCTGCTACCATTCGTGTTCGCGCCAGCTACCGACAGCCGGCCGGCACGGGGGACCGGGATCGGGTCTCGCGTATGAACCTCGTGGATCCTTCAGCGCTACGTCCAGCTGTACTTTACAGTGCATTCTTCCTCCCTCGTGTCTGATTCATTATCAGGGACTGGGTGGCGGCAGACAAAACTCCGAACAGATGAGGACGATGGGGGCCCCTAATAAATACAAGCTAGAAGACTGGACCGCGAAACTCATCTACCCTGAAGATGACAGGAAGTGGTCTGTAGAGTCAGGAGGAGGGATTTTTCCATTAGGTTCTTGTTGCGCTCCCAGGACTGTCTCCAGTCATGAGAGCAATCCTCCATCTGAATTCGAGTGGAGAGGGAATCTCGCTTCCACCTGGCGCAATCGAATCCGATATTGATCGCCTCCCTGTACAGATCTGGAGTATCTGTGAGACACTTTCTGGCTTCGGTGAGCGTCAAGTCTCAGCCCAGCCGAGCCCGGCCCTCCGAGAATACAGCAAGGGAGGGAAGGTCTCCTGGGCGACATCTGAAATGAAATGAAATGATTTCCCTCCCTATCCCGAAGCCGAGGAAGTCAACGTGAGGACCGGCTGCATAGAACGGCTTGAGTACAACTACATATGTCATCTCTAAGGATCGCCTCTTCATTGGGAGGCTTGTAGGCACTTGAATAAATCATTTATGAGAGTCAAGCTTGGAGGGGGGAACCGACCTCTCCTGGCCTGGGAGCTTCTCCGAGTGCCTATCCACGCTTCCGGAAAGTCGAGGGTGTCTGAATCAATTTCGCGAATAATATATTTTTTCTTCGGTAAATATCACATGGGGACCTCTTGCAACATACCGGGAGCGTGATTTTATGACGAGACGTTCCGAGATCCCGCTTCATATGAACATCATAATCTGTTTCGGGCCCGAATTCGAGCGATCAAATGATCTGATCTCCGAGACGCAAGGTCCTATCTCCATCTGGAGATAGGATCTGGAAGAGGGGAGATGTGACCTCCCCTTGCGA
This sequence comes from Galendromus occidentalis, assembly GCF_000255335.2. Taxonomy (NCBI): domain Eukaryota; kingdom Metazoa; phylum Arthropoda; class Arachnida; order Mesostigmata; family Phytoseiidae; genus Galendromus; species Galendromus occidentalis. The sequence goes on along the minus strand of NW_003805171.1, from coordinate 63,980 downwards.
GTAGGGTTCAGGATGTCCTGTACGCAGTGCCTCGTTCGTTCGAGAGACACGCGGTCTCGTGTACTATCTCGTCGCCAGAGAACGGGTTCGCGGGCAACAACGCGGAGAACAGTCTCGTGAGCGAGAAGAGACTATCGCAGATCCTTGGGCGGAGCTCCTTGGCAGTCAGGTCAGCATTTACAGATTACGGAGGAGGGTGGCGAGGGAAGAGCGGAAGGCAAACATGAAGAGAGCTAGGGCAGACTTGACGGGGAGCCGGCGGAGCTCATTCATGAAGATAGCCCGCTCGCTAGGACTAAAAGAAATTGAATCGCGCAACGGCGACTTGGCGACCTCGCCGACTGGACAGCGAGCCCGGATGGAGCCCGAGGTCAGCTTGGACGATTCGAGTCCCCCGGGCTATTCTGTTTTCCATTCGACATTTCCGAGTCATGTGGGAGCAGTTCAGGGAAAACGCTCCGTCCGCGTGGCGTAGGGCGTTCGACACGACGCTGCCAAGTCTCGTGATTTTCATGAACATACTATAGACTATCGGACAGTGTTTCCCAAGAGCGGGGAAGTGGCCCACCGGTGGGTCACGGCGATTTCCCAGTGGGTCACGGGACTTCTGTACTCTTTCGTACTATCGATTCGGGACTCATAACGAAATGCATCGGAATGTGGATTCGGGCGAGGACTCCTCCGACCGAGAATTCGTGGATAAGGAGATGCTTCTCACGCTTCTTGCTCGTCCGCACGACTTGTATAGACGTAAGTGTGAAGCGCGGACTTTCGAGATTCGACATCCGCGTTCTACTTTCGCTCAAGGTTGATGTTTCGCAGCGCGGCCTGTTCAAATTCTTCGAATGCTTTCGGAAGTCGATGCGGTGGGTGGTGACAAATGAGAGAAATCATTATAAAGGCTCTTTAGTGAATATTGCGCCGAGTTCTTCCCTTGGTTATAAGCGCGATCGGTTCTGTTTGTTATAGCCGCTATTCCAGGGAGAGTGCACTTCCTTGTAACGTCCGAACACAGACTGGATTTTTCAGTCCTATCCGCGTCGGTATTTATTGATTCTGACTGCGAACGCCATAAGTCGAGATGAGAACTGTGGTTCTCACACTGTGTGTGCTTACCCACCGTGTCTGAAATCACTCTCGTGCAGGTAATCAGGATTGCGAGCCGTCTCTCGGGCGTTCCGCAATGAGCAACCCGAGGGAAAGAAAACACGCGCCGTTATTCCGAGATGTTCCTGAAGTTCGGCTCCATTGCGGTCGAGACCAACAGAAAAGAGACAGCACCTCTCTATCTCACTTGTCTCCAGGTCTTGCCGAATGAGTCCATGAGATCCCGCCGTCTCTAATATCCCTCGAAGTCGAAGCATCCTCAGGAGGCTGCACAGTGGTTCAGAGAAGGCTTCGAGCGGAAAAAACTGAAAATTCCAAGACGACTCGACGAAATCTGCCGAAATTCGAGCGAGGAAACCCCTCAGCCTCGATCATAATACGATGGACTCGGAAACTATCGAAGAATTGTTCCCCCTCCCCCTCTTCCCGGCAGAACACAGAATCGTTCGGATTTCGTGTCGGGTCCCCAGCATTCGAAGTACCGTGAGTCCCGAACGGCAGAGTGAAATCTCTTCTTCATGCCTTCCCCTGGCTACTCCACGATCATTCGTGAAAGACTCGAGCATAGAGTCTCCAGGATCGTGAGTCTCAGGCCTCTCCTCATCAGGAGGAAGCTCCCAATTACCGAAGAACGAAAGGATTTCAGAGAAGTTACTTCTCCGATGAGGGAAAGATCAAAATTGTCTGATCTTTCGCAGAGCTCTCAGCTACGCGTCAGCGACTTATTCAAGAGGTACAATACATATGTACATACATATATGAGAGATGTTTTGCTCAACCGGCTGAGAGCTCATCAAAGAAGCAGAAACATCCTCAATCCATTGTAGTTTTCTCTTATTCCTCTTTGCGCGGATGCTGTCCATGAAGGGATCGGAGTATTCCAGCCTGATGTGGATCATGTCGATACAGTAAAAGCTCGTTATAACGACCCCCATTACAGCGAATTTCTCGGTACAACGAACAAGGAATTTCTCCTGCTTTGGCCAGCTCGCGATAGGGATAGTGTTGAGTGGCATTCGTTACAGCGAAATTTCGGTGCAACGAACCAGTTTCGTCGGTCCCTTCGTGTTCGTAGTAACGAGCTTTTACTGTACCGTCATTGGTCGATCCGAATCCAGCTTTAACGACATCCGCCCAGAAACCTACTTGATCATATATCTCTTTCTAAATCATTTTCTCACGAGCTTCGCGCAGCTCGCGCAGCTGACTTCATAGTCTCCAGGTCGACCCTCCAATGTTTGAAATCTTGGTTGTACGCGACGTGGAGGAAGCATTCCATGGTAGATAGGCATTTCGCTTTTGTGCGGCGTACGGCCGGAACGGGACGGTGCGTCTCAGACCGGCCCGTAGGGATCCAGTGCGGCTCCGCGAGGCGCCGCCGCGGCGTATCGCGGCCGTGAAAAAAGGATTTTTCCGAACATCGGACATATTCCACGAGCTCCTCCATTGGAACGAGGAAGCAGCCCTGTCTTGCTGTACCTTTCCGAGAGAGTACTCCGTACTCGTTGAGCACCCCTTTCCAGCTTTCGAATGAGCGATTCTAGCGCTTCCTGACCCAGCATGTTCTTCTCGACCATTACTTGCTAGAATCAGACATTCGCTATAAGGATGCTTCCCAGCTCGGCCCTCTCGAAAGCCCCCTCGCAGGGTACACGTTTTGAAAGAGGTAGGATATCATGAATGGTACCGGAGAATCCGCAGGGCTCGGTGGTCGACGCGAACCCTGCTGGCTGCCCACCTCTAAACCGAAGTCAACCGATGGATCCCCGTCTCGCTTTGACAAGGGGTTCAAAATTGTCTTTCGAGCGAGCAACTTCTTCGGTTTGCGCGGCAGATTATCTCTGCGAAGAGATCGTCGACGTTACTCAATGGCTCCACTGGACTCTGTCTGGGATCGGCCCGATTGATTGTACCATTGATTTTACAGTCAAGGAAAGAGAAAGTGCACTTCTCTTTCGGTCGATCTGAAGTGTGATTGACTCAATCAGGGAGCCATAGGGTTCAATGCCTCTGGCTCCAAGCGTGGGTAGATTTAAGATGAGATCTCAGATTTCCCAGCCAATCGTGCATTGAAACAAGCCTCAGACGATAGGTCTGATATAGAGTGAGATGCTTCATGCGGCATGAAGCATCTCATGAAGCATGGGTGTAAATTTTTCGCGGAAAAAAATGGCCGAAATCGCGGACGGTCGCGGCAAGAAGTTCTCAGATCACAGAGTCGGTTTCGATGCTCAGAATTGTCACGGTAGAGTGAGATTGAGACTGGTAGGCGTAGCTACAACATGTCACCAGATATTCATGCGGTCTAGTCGAGTCCGCATGTGCTGCCCGGGTTAAGATCGGGGCAAGGACCCACGCAGAGCTCACAGAACCAAGATTGAGCTGATTCTGAAGGAAAATGCGCGGGATGATTGGCGAATCGCCCGTACGTTCTCAGTCTCCTTCTCGTCAGATCTTTATTTGCTGTCCGCTCCACAATTGCCACTTTCAGCCTCCCTGACGACAACATGAACTGCAAGGTCGAATATCTTAGCTTATTTACCTAGCGCTCCACAAACACCGTTAAAACATCCACAGCACGCCCAGAAGGTTGAAGGCATGTACGAATTGTCAGCGTGCGTCCACAACTCCTAAATGTTCGAGGAGTTTTGGTAAAGCATATTATAAATAGGTAGATTTGCCTCATGGATACTGCGTCGATCGTCCCTCAGCACGGCTGAGTACAAGCTGGACGATCTCTCCGCAGCCACGCTATTGACAGGAACGCTCAAACAAGAAATTTCTATTCGGGGTAGCTTCGGGAATCGTTTCTCGGCCGCGCGCCGAAAATCTACAGGATGGCCATCGGAGCTGAGCTCGTCCGTGGATGACAAGTACAATTCAAGTTCAGCTTTTGCCAAAGTGTCGTCGTCAAACCAAGGGATGCTATCGAATACAACTTCCGGATCCACGTTTGCGATCTGAGCATAGGAAACATCGAAAATCTGGCAAGAGTTGAAGAATTTCGTCGCTGGTTGGTTGAAACGAGTTGTCGGCTGCTCCGAGATATAGGAATTCAAGTTCACCAGAGATCTCTGTAAAGCCGTTTTGCCGCTTTGGTGATCGTCTGCTGATGCCGATATTTCGAGCCATTCAGCGAGCAACTTCAGCTCTCGAATGAGAAGGTGGGCTTTGACAGAGCTGGTCTCGTACTCCCTTAAGATGCTCATGAGATGTGGCGCGTATTTCTTGAGGCTTGTGAGATCGGCTTCGATCATGCGACAGCTGCTCAAGCTGATTATATTTGAGACCGTAAGGCTGGAACTCGCCTCAGCTTCCTCCTTGAAGAAGGTAATATAATCGTCCAGATGCGACTCGTGGTACATCGTGGCTCGAAAGCAAGTGTTCCACCTGGTTGAGACGGGGACTGTAGGGAGTGCCTCTGATCTCGTACTTGTAAAGCTCCTTGAGAACAGTTCCGCTCATGGTTTTGTGGTTCGTTGACTCTAGAACCACCGAATTCAGAAGCAAGTCTCATAGCTTGTGTCCAGGCTGAGACGGTGAACTTTCCGAACAATCAACGGCGAGCAAGTTGAAGATATACCGATCTTCAGGGTCCGTACTCTCGTCGCAGACTAGAGCAATAGACGAGGCGTTTCTAAGTAAAGTTTTCAGTTCCTTCAAATGTAGTTCGAAAATTTTCGGAAGGTAGTACTGTCGCAGGTTCCTTGACGTTGGAGTCGAACCAATCCCTGATAAATTAGCCTTGAGGTAAGATTTGAGAGCAGGCCTATCGATTACGTTGAGTGGGATGTTAGCACCGCAGAACCCCTTCACAAGACTCATGAGCTCCACTCTCCGTTGCATTCTCTGGTCGGTTTGCTTCTCGAACAAGTAGGAGACAGTTTCTTGAAGTTTCCGTTTCTTGTCGTTGGAGTCAACCTTACCCTCTGCTTTTCGCGAAGGAACAGCGCTGGCCAGGTGCTTCCTGCACGAGCTCATTCGCATATAATCTACGGGAACGTTGCAGCTACTGTGGAAAAGATGGTAACCCGACACATGGAAAACTCCTGGGTCGAACTGTTTTGCTCTCTTTTGAGGAGTCATTTTCTTCGGCAACTTTTTGGACGAAAACATTCTCGGACCTGACCGAGCGCGGCACGTGTTTCACCAGGCGGAAGCATGTAGACGTTGGTGTAACACTTTACATGCATGTTGACAGTTGGTGTAACACAGGCTGACGCTTGGTGTAGGCTTCCCTCGGGAAGGGTAATCATTTACCAGCGGAGGAATTCGAATGCCGCCCATCGGAAGCGAAACGGCATGTACATCTGTGTATAGCCGGGAGACCGCACCCTGGTCGACGGAGATCACGGTTTCGAGCTGATTCTGTTCCGCCAGAGCTCCCTGATCGAGGGGGAGTTATAAGAAAGCGTTAGCGATAAGGCTGTCATCGACGAAACTCCATAAATTCACCTCTTTCCTTCGGAAAATAGAGGTCGCGGAAGTCGCGGAAAATTTCACGTTTATCGCGGAAATCAGCCGAAATCACCAGAAATCGCGGTTTCCGCGACCTCCGCGACCTCCGCGACTTTCTCACAGCCCTACTGATGCCTCACATCAGTTCCTACATCGGGAACAGGGATACACCTAGAAGGGCCGCATGGACTTACTGTGAGGCTTCTCACAGAAGAATTTTTCTTGAGTCAGGGGGGGAAGAGCCCGTCCTCGGTGGCCTTTACACCAATGCAGAGTCTTGTCTCGGGATCCCGATAGAGCAAGGGTTCCCAACCGGGGTCCCGAGATCCGTCTCAGTGGGTCCCGGAAACGTCGTATGATTATCCTATGAGGTTTTACATAGGGAAGTATTCTCGGAAGTATCCTCGGAGTTCTTGGAGAAGACCTTGCCAGTCATGCCGCGAGATTTGTTTTCTGGGTCAGTCAAGCCTCCAAAACTGAGCGATTTGAAAAGGCATATGGACCGCGCAATGAGGAATCCGCTCCTCGCCGCCGATATGGGAGCCTTAGGCGACGGAATATCGTTCCCTCATTCCGACGCTTAAAACGATGTTGACGGGAACAATGCCAGGGAGAATCCAGCTGCTTGAAGTCGAACCTCGGAATCCTTCGAGCTATTCCGTCATTCGCTTCGCATTTCGCATCCCGCGACCTTACGAGTTCACAAGTGTCTCAAACCTTCGAAGAATACCGTCACCCTCGCGAGAAGGTTCCTCAGTTCCAGGAAGCCGTTCAAATAAATTAGGAATCCTCGAGTTGGAGATCTGCTATCAGAGCTGCTTCATCCAAAGAGGGTCATCGATTCACTCTTTGTTGTTCCAAGGTCTCCGGTGTTGCTTCTTGTCCAGCTCACCGAGCAATTGGAAACTCTTTGAGTGAACTGAACACAGAAGAGACAATTTCGAAGAAGAGGAACTGGAGTGATGACTACGTACGATTTGGTTTCACTTTGGTGATGGGTAGGGCTAGGCGTTTGTGGCGGCCGCCACATCCGCCATGGAGTCCGCGATTTTCGGCCGGAATGTTCACCTTCCGCGAATTTCGGAGTCCTTTTCACGGGATAAACATGGTCAGTTTGACTCCTCCCGTGACAGACCCCGCATCCCGTTCGATAGATTCCAAGGGAACCATCGATGGCGAGATATCCTTATCCGCTGCGAACTTCTTCCGCGCCTGTCGCGTATTCGATCCCGCGAAGTTGAAAACAATCGAGATCGAAGCCGGCTACGTCATCGAAAATATACTGGGGTTCGAGGAAAACGATCCGGGGAAGGCTGAACTCCGACTATACTTGTCGGCCAAGAGAAAATTCGAGGCTTCGTCTCATCCGATACTTTTGCGGATAAATGTGACGGCTCGTTTTCCCGAATTGGCGAAGATCGCTCTGACTTGTCTGAGTGTACCCGGCAACAGTGTTTCGGCTGAGAGATCTTCCAGGAAATGCGCGACTGTTCTTCGAGATGATAGACGTAGTATAAAAAGTAAAAATCTCAGCATGTACAATATGCTCAATCATAACAGTGACGAAATGTGAGTTCTGGTCCTAGCTTCAAGCCTCCTAGGCAGCATAAGGTAATTGACGACAGCAGACAAACATGAGCTTTCGTTTTGCTTGTTCGGAGCCATGAAGCTGCCCCAGTCTTTCTCCCGAGTTAGCGCGAGTCGTCGACAAAGCATCCGCCATAAGTCCGCGATTTTTGCTGGGGAGATCCGCCACAGGTCCGCGATATTCCCGAAAAAGTCCGCCACAAACGCCTAGCCCTAGTGATGGGTAAAGACTTGTTACCGAAGGCTCAATGCGTTCTCTGCAGCACCGTTTTTGCGAACACGAGTTTGAAGCCTTCGAAGCTCGAACCCCACTTTCTCAAGCACGGAGGAGAGAAATCTGAAGGCAACGATTTGGAATCGCTGAGAATCAAGCGAGCCCGCTTTGATTCACGCGGCACACTGCCGAGCATGAAGCGTCAATCGTGCTTGGTTGAGGAACCAATTCTGACCGCTTCTTATCAAGCTGCTCGCGTGATTGCCAAGCAGAAGAAAGCGCATACCATCGGAGAAAATTGATTAAGCCACTGTTCTTGCAGATGGCGGAGACCTTGATCGGAAAAGAGATTCGTGAGAAATTAAGAGAAAGTTCCTATGTCGAACAACATAGTTCGCGAAAGGATAAATGACATGAGCGAGGATATCTTGGATCAAATTGTCACTGATCTAAAGGAAACTCCCTCGAAAATCTCCCTACAGTTGGACGAATCTACCGATGTCTCCAGTTGCAGCCAGCTACTCGTTTTCGTTAGGTATGAAAAGAATGGATCTATACGAGAAGATTTGTTGTTCTGCCGAACTCTCGATACAACGACTACCGCGAAGGATTTCAGGCGAGTCGTGAAAGAGTTCTTCGAAAGTAAGAGCCTGGATTTAGGCATCATCGGATCCATTTGTACGGACGGTGCGCCGGCGATGCTTGGCAACAGATCCGGGTTCTGTGCTTTAATGAAACAAGAAATTCCAGGCTTGCAAATCACCCATTGCTTCCTGCATCGGCGTGCTCTGGCAGCAAAAACGTTGCCGCCGGAATTGAATGAAGTCCTGAGCTTGTCTGTAAAGGTTATCAACTTCATCCGCGGTCGCGCTCTCAATCATCGTTCGTTTGGGGGTCGCGCGACAAATGAAACAATTGGTCATCGCATTCACACCACTCAAAACATCGGCAACTTGTCCGTCGCTCTAGGTGAGCATCAGGACGTGATTCACGCGGAACGAACGACCGAAAAGTTCAACTGTCGAGGGCGACAACTTCTCGATCTCACTCCTTGTCTTGCTCATTCCTTCGCGGATTAACGGCGGTGTCTCTATAGCGAAAACAAACCTTAGTGGTGTGCACAGCCTCGTTGATGACGGTTTGAGGTTCTTCCACGCAAGACCCCCGTTCCAATCCTCGAGCTCCAAGGGTGCGAGACATGTCAAGAATACGCTTGAGTCGGAGAGACCTTCCTCCGAGAAGGCTTGTTGGTACTCGCTATGGCCGGGAGAGCCATCGCAGCCCCGCTTAGACAACAGAGTCAGCTCTTCCGGGAGCTGTGAGAGCTCCTCTCGCGATTCAGCTTGCAACAAACGGAACACGGTGTGATCCAATTCCGTTCTCTTGAGAAGATGGATCCGCTGAGGGCACCAGGGGGCGACCGCAGAACTTCTGATCGAAGATGTCGTATCTGTGCTTGACGGCTCTCTGCTTGGCCTGGAATCGCGCCAGAAAGGTTTTTCGGTAGTGGAGCTTGAGTTCCTCGGGAGCAGGAATCAGATGCCTCGTTTACAATTCGTTGACGCAGGCATCCACGTTTTGCTCGCAGAGCATCACCACCTTTATCAACTCCCTATTCGTTACAAGAATTTCCACCATTGCGAGTCTTAATCTTCCTTGCTTCAGTATTAGAAACTGAAAAAAACAAACACGATTTTTTTAGAAGGGGTTGGTACTCGGGTGGTCAGATGGATCTCCGATTTCTCACGTGATAGATCATTTCAAGTCAAGGTGAATGACTGCCTATCTGATGTTGGCTCTGTAACTACTGGCTGCCCCCAAGGAACTGTACTCGGAAATCTTCTGTTTCTTTTCTTCGTGGACCAGGTCAAGTTCATCCTACGCAATGAAGTCAACTTCTGCAAATTTGCTGACGACATCAAACTAGTCCGAACCATTGATGGTTATGACGACTGTCTTGGCCTTCAGAACGTTCTGGACAACTTTCATGCCTGGTCAACGAGGATGGGTCTCCAACTATCTGTCAACAAAAGTGGCGTGATGCGGTTCGGACGCAACTACCCAAACTTCCTGTATCGAATAGGCTCTGAGGCCCTCCCTGACCTTGATTGCATAAAGAATCTCGGGGTCCTTATCTCGCCAACATTGTCCTTCGAAGAGCATGCGGCTATCACTGCCAGGAAACGCTCCTCCACATGTGCCTGGATCTTGAAAGCCTTCACGGTTTAAGACCCGACTGTGTATCTCAAATTGTATGAAAGCTACGGTATGCCCAGTTTTTCATACTGCTGTGTAATATGGAACCCTCTCTTGAAACGGGATCGCAATCTTCTCGAGAAAGTTCGGAAGAAATTTCTGCGTCAGGTTGGTTTTCGATGCAATACGTCTATGGCTGACTTCAATGTTCCCACCATCGGAGAACGAATGCTGGCTATGGCTACCTGACATACCTTCGAACGCTCACAAAAGATGATGGGGCATTCGACGAAGTATTCTGTCTCAAACACATCTGTACTCGCCGAGGCTCCGACTTCCACCCCAAGTCGATTGCAAGGTCTTCCAAAATTAGGCAATGTTATCCATGGCGGATTGCCACCGTTATGGATCCAGTAGCCCTGTGATATTGCTAACCATGCCCCCCATTGCAAATAAATGGTGTTCACAACAAACTCCCTATTCAGCACAATAAATTTAACAATTGCGAGACTCGCTTCAGTATTGGAAACTGATGAAACTAACACGAATGATGCCTCAAGATTATTATCCTCGAGCTTTCGCATGTGGTGTCACAAATGTGGTGTTCGCGCAGCAGAGGAAAAAGATGCAGAGCTAAATAGCACACACACGATGTCATCTGCAAATAGAGATCGGGGAAAGGTTCGATTTCCCATGATTCGGGAGGTACTTCACCAAGTCTATCCTCTTTTTCGCTAATCGCGAGTTTTCGGGAAGGGATATCTTGATAGCTATCTCCGAAGATATCAGACGTTCAAGCCGGAACAAGCGCTCCACGTGCGCAGAGCTGCGACGACTCTCCATAAGCGATACTCGGGAAGAACCTCTTCTTCACCATTATGGACAGAGGCTACAGGAGTAGGATCGAGAAAAAGCTCTCTCTTTGGGCTTTTTGTCTACATGTCTCATATCTGGATTTACACTCTTGACCCGCTGAATGAACAGGGCAAATCGTCATCAAATCGTAGCGTTGTGTCCGTCGTGGATCAGAGCAGGATTTCCGACCCTCAAGCAACGCGGCTTTCCGCTTCCATCGATGACGGATAGCGATTTCCCGTACCCGTCGTCACGGTCATGCGAAGTGTGCTGGATTTTCCGGAATTCATCTTCCTCGGTCCCACCGCATGCGACCGACGCCGACATGGCGACGGTCCATGGAAAGAGCGACACCTCATATTCATTTCGTCCGCTTAGATCACCATACCCGAAAACTTTTCCCCTGTCTCTCGTCAATCCGTGTCACCCGGCGTCGTGCGGGACCAGTCAGGGTACTCCGATACCAATTTCGACGATCTTCAATAATGAATTGAGTTGAACTGAATTGAATAGCTCCTTTATTGTGAAGGGGGAAAACAAAAGAAATACATCACAGTTCATTGTTTCCTGAGAGCGTGTAACAAAAGAAATCTAGGGGGGGGGCTGAGAGTGAGCGAACTTTGATATCCGCCACGCAAAGAGGCAATTGATACGTTCTGATTCGGCAACAAACTTCGGCATGACAGTGCATCTGCTCCGACGATCGTTGGCCCTGATATCGAAGAAAAAGTCTAGCAGGTCCGCCCTATAAAGCTGGCGAAGAACAATTAGATCAAACTCATCCAGCACATCCGAAACGGGAACGGGATCCCAGTCCTGATACGAACATCGCAGACGGAGCCGCTTCCGGAAATAATCCTGAACGCCGTTGATGATCTTCCGAAGATGTGCGAGGGAAGGATTCCATACCGGCGAGCAGTAAAGGAGTCGAGGCAGAATAAGCGAGTTGAAAAGTTGAATGCATAGGTCGGGCTGCTTGATGACGAGACATCGGAAGATCGAGTTTACCAGCGATTGCGATGAACGAACCAACTGACAGATATGATCATTGAAGTCGAGGTTGGGGCGAATAAGGACACCTAGATCCTTGGTGGATGTGGAGCAGGAGGGCGCAACGCCGTCCAGAGAGTATTGCCAGTCGAAACCCATCCTGAGCACCACAGTCTTCACGTGGGATAGGGACATTCGATTATCCTCGCACCATAAACTGACGCCATGTATGGCCTCCTGCAGCCGGGCGCAATCGGCAGCGGCGGTGCACACAGCAGACCATAGCTTAAGATCGTCCGCGTAGAGCAAATAATCGATATCCGGGGGAAGATAGTCGCATATATCTAGCAAGTAAATTGCGAATAACAATGGAGAGAGTGAACTACCCTGCGGAGACCCACTAGGGGCTGGGAACGGATCGCTGCGAACACCGTCAAGCGCAACACGAAAGGACCGGTCCTCGAGAAAAGCCTCGATCCACGAGACAGTGGAGGGAGGAATTCCAATATCACGCAGATTGTTCAGAAGAAGAACATGATCCATTCGAGCGCTTCTCTGGTCAAAGTATATGCAGTGAAGATTACGTCGTTGATTGATAATGGAAGCCCACTTCTGAGTCATGACGAGGAGGTGAGTGCATGTAGATCGGTTTTTCACGAATCCATATTGGCGATCATCGAGTAGGGAATTCTTGACGAGAAATGAGTACAGATGGGAAACGACGATTTTCTCAAGAATCTTACAAGGGATGGACCCCTGTGCCACCGGAAGATAATTTCCAACTAATCCCTTCTACCCTTTTTAAAGATAGGAGTGACGACGGATTTGCGAAATATATCGGGAACAACCGAATCGTTGTGCGAGCGTTCAAAAATGAGAGTGAGCGGTTCTGCCAAGAAAATGGCGAACCTTCTGAAGAAGAACGCGGGGATGCCGTCGGGCGTTGCGTTTGCCTTCGGCTTCAGAACAGAGAGAAGGGTATAAACGTGAGATTCGTCGAAGACAAGGCGAGAATCAGAGAACGAGATTCTCCGGGCCATCGGACGACGAGCAGGATAGGAGAGATTCACTTTGTTGAAAACGGACGCGAAGTGTTCCCCGAGAAGGCGTGATCTATCAGCTGGATCGGTCACGGCGACGGAAGCGGACTTGAGTGTAGGTATGTTACAGCGGGGATGAAGACGATCGTTGATATACTGATAGAAGGAACGAGCGCTTTTGAAGTCGAGTTTTGCCTCGGTGAGGATGCGGAGTCTTCTAGAGTCTAGAGGCCTTGAGAAAGCTTTTGCTGAAAGAAGCATCATGAGGCCCAAGACGAGCCAGAAGACGGGAGATGTAGGCGTGGACTGGAGCAACATTTGATGAGATTGCAGAGGGAGGAACGAATTCGGCTATTAGCGATGAGCATAGCCCGATGAATTCATCGTACATCTGACTGACGGAAGTACATTCTCCGAAGACCCTGCGCCAATCTATGACATCCTAATGCTCGGCGATCGACATCGTATCCATGCGTCGGAAATCCAGCCGCGTAGATATTGGAGGGGGAGATGGGGAAAGATCCAGGAAATCAAACTGGATGGCGAGATGGTCGGAGGGAATCGGTGGGGAGGTTAGCGAGATACCATCGATTACGTCAGGAGCAGTAGTCAGAAGCAGGTCGAGTATACCTCCATCTCTATGGGTAGGGTGTGTGATAAGCTGTTGAAGATTATTGTTGAGACAACAAGCGGAGAAGATGCTCTCGGGCGAGTCCGAAGAAATCGGAGGCAGCGCAGACCAGATGATATAGGGGAGATTGAAATCGCCCAGTATTATGACCGGAACATCGGTAGTTGATAGGAGGCTCATGGCAGAGCAAACCATGGCGACGCGCGATCTACGTAAGGTAATGTCTCCGGAGGGAGGCACGTAACAACACATGAATCTGATGAGCTCGTCAGAAAACCCGATCTCGATTGCGCAACATTCGCCACAGAAACCCAAGTCAACCGCCACGGCCGGAAAATCTCGCCTAACAAGCATACAGACTCCACCACCGTGGGGAGGGCGATCAAGCCTGAATACCTGATACATATTCGAGAAAGAGATCTCCGCCTCGACCTCAGTGCGCAGTCGGGTGTTATCCTGGACAAACATGTTTTGGAAGAAATGCCAGCTGCTTCATGACGGCAAGGTTAGAAGATTTTTCCGGCGGCTTAACGCGGCACTGAATGCATGCCAAAACACAATTTTCGACATGGGTTGGCGGAAGACAGGTCCCATCGAAGACACGGCCGCAGCCGAAAGTGCAGCAGAAGATCGGTTCAGCCGTAAAGCTATTGCACATGGAGCAAGGGTCGGCCATCCTGGAAGAGCTGATCGAGAGTGAAACCGATTGGGAAGTCAGGAGGAGCAGCCGATCCGGAGTTCCGAAGCCGCTGGAGATGAGATTAATGGGTGAGGAGTGCCGGGAAGCACCGGACAGGCACAGAGTGGTATACCGTGACTCACGACGAAACAGCAACGAACAGCGAAGGAGCCGTTGTTAGGCCTGACAGTGCTCGGAGGAAGGGTTCCGATGAACAGGGCTGTCCTCGCGGAGAGAACGACACTGGGCCAGGGAGCCGCGATCGCCGAGAGAAACCACAACACGGGATTTCCAAACGAGGGGCACGATAAACGCGGAAAATCTAGGAAAAAGACCACGGAGCGAAGACGCACGTGTTTCCCACAACAGAGAGCAGACGACTGATAATACAAATAGAAGATACGAATAATGGCATTCAGCTGTGATTATCTCTCTAATCTGTGGGAATGCACTCAAGTAAGGGGCACAAGAGCTCTCATAAGAGCCTCCGTACCCTGTATTCGTTCGTCAGGCGGAGCCCGCCCATCATAATAATCAATGTCGGGTATATCAATAATTCCATACGCGTTGTAATCCCTCAGGGTTGGCGTAATGTATTTTTCCAAGTTCTTCAGCTCTGCACCCTGATGCACATCAATCGCTATAAGGATACCCTCGGTGACTCACCGCGAATCTTGTGATGTCAGCTCTGACAGTTCTTATCCTTGTTGGAATCGTCGTACGGTGACGATCCGATTCCGGTGACGCTATCACGTCGGTGTTGGGCGCGCTAAAGATCGGGAATCCACCTTATCATCCTTCACAGATGGCTCGGTCCTGCATGGAGGGATCTTTCATAGGTACATTTTTCCGCCGGCGCCGTCGTTCTATTTCATGTCTCTGTCAGTATTATTATATCAACTCTGAGAGCATGGCTCGTGGCTCTCTGAAGCGTACTTTGTAGAATGAATAGTGATGATTCACAGCGATTGTCTGCGTTCAATCGACGAAACAAAAAACTCAAGAAAAAACGGAAAGGTAGTAGCGAGCTATTACCGCATGTTCGCCTGAAAACGTCTCTTGTGTATAGCTTGAAGCTGGCGGTAGGTGATCTAACTTTCTGTGTTCATAGATCATGAGGATGATTAGACTAATGAGCGGAAAAATTACGGATCATGCATATCGGCGGAGTATTCAATGTTTCCACACTCTGAAACAAATACCGCACAGCTTGAAAACCCGAGTATCATCGTCATCGAAATGGTCCCGCAGAAAAATCGCCATACTAGGATTCACTGTTTTAAGATCGCGGAAAAACCAGAGGCGATCACAGACGTCGCGTTTATGCCCGAACTTGTTGTCAAGGAATATATTTTTGAATCGCTGTGTCGCCCTCCTTCACTTATATCCGTGAGCCGCATCCCTCATACATTCGGTACCTCCATCGAAATCCGCAGCATTATTTCTGAGGACACTCAGCTCGTTTCAACCATCGCTGTCTTGACGCAGGAAATGTACCGGTTCTTGCCGTCTCACATTGCCATCTTCAGGGATCAAACTCAGCGCACCAAGATCTTCAGTGTTGGCCTCTGGTGACCGGGCCATTGCACGACGACGAGCATGAGGTTCTCGTGCTCTTCCCGTTGATGTTTTTGGCAGTTTCACAGCTGCTTCTGACCGCCCTTTATCTTCAGCTACCCTTGTTTTCCGCTTTCACCGCATGATGGTTCTTGTTTACGGACTCATGGCTAACACCAAGGAATTAAGTCCTCTTCGGAGCCTCAGCTGCACACTTTCTTATAGTCCATCGAATCTCGGCGAAACCTCCATTTACGATTCCGGAAGGACGAATTAGGCTCAACTCAGAACCCTATTCGGTTCAAGATCCTCCTCCGATCAGGATCCTAAGAGCAGGAAACTTATTTGATACGCGGTCTGGAAGTAGATAAAGAAAACCTGCATAGCTGCAGCGGTTTTCTCCGCCAGAGCAAGGGATGGGTACCCCTACAAACTAAATTACTCCCCGGACAAACAGTCTTGAGACACTTACAGTCCATGTACTCACCGATATGCATCAGAATCTTACATCCTTTCAATTGCTCAAGCCGACCTTTCTCCCCCTATTCTAGAAAACAATTATTCATACGGCTTAACAGAGGTTGTCGAGGGTCTTGAGAAACCGTACAATGGAACCTCCTTCTCAGTTGAGTTCCGGACGTAAATTCATCGGGACAAGGTCCCGTTTTGCAATCTTTCGACCCAATCCTCGTGATGATCCGATGCCGGAGATTCAGCTCCGCGAAAGCGGGGTAGATTTCGCCGCATGGAGGACCAAGTTTCTATGACCGGCTACTAGAGACATTTTGAAGACGTTTTCACGTCAAAGTGTTTTCTCATTTTGAGCTCACCCAGGCCTTGCTGAATACATAGTTCGATGTATTATACTTTTTCTTCCAAATCGGAATCTTCTCCGCGTTTGAAGTCGTATGGCTCGGTGACCACTGAACCTCGGAATGCCCGTTGTGCGCTGCCAGGCCGTAAAACGGCAAAGTCGCCGTGAGCATACTATACGCGGGGTGAACCGATCGTTCAATTTTACGAATGATTTCTCACATACCTTTGGATTCGGCTCAAAATCCACCTCCTCCCCCCAGACCAACCCACTTCTCATCTCCCACATGATTGCGACACACGCCACCTTGGCGTCCGGCCAATGTGTAATAATGTCGAGCCCAATTTTTGCTAAATAAAGAAGTGAAGCATTAAAAAAAAATGGGTGTAACGGATGAGAGGCTTTATTCCTGGATTGGAGGACTACCCCAAAGTCCCCCCCTAAAGCCCCGTGTATAAGCGACTTTCATTTCCGAAAATACTGCTTCTTATAGGGAGCCCCGCGTTTAAGGAAATTTTCGTATAAGGAATCTCGCCTATAAGGTACTTTCCGTATAACGAACGTTTTTTACAAGGGACTCCCCGCGTGAGGACTCCTCTCGTGGGGGACTCTCCGCGTGAGAGATAAGATACTGTCGCGAAAACTTCTCCATGAAGAAGGTTGACTGCTCACGTGAATATCGTGGAGATCCGAACATGTGACTGGGAACGAATGCGAACGTGCATTCATATGATGATAACTATACGCCCGCCCCAATCATCGAGAGAGCTCTATGGGGGTATGGATCCATCGTTCGAAGGAGTCCAGCTCTGTTCGTTTTCCGTAGAACGTGGAATCGTTTGGATCGGGAAACTGAGATGACTGAGGAGGTTAGCGACGAAATTGATTTGTTGCCTTGGAGAACTCCCCGGAAGATTACTCGAGTTGCTGGACGAGACTCGGATCGCGGAGATATGAAAAATAATTTATTCCACCATGGATTTTAGGCCTACTTATCGTACACAAACATACAAATTCGAGCTCCGGAGAATATCGCCTTGAACAATAGGGAGATACTACCCGCTTGGGCAAAATGTGAAACAGGTAAGATATGAATCGCATGATAAATGTCCGCGGAACTCCAGAAATCTGAGGTAACTGAGCTCCTTGGAATAGTTGTGGAAACGCGATCGGAGATCGATTCTCGCGATCTCTGAGCGACAGGAAGTTTATATACAGATAATAGTCGGAGGGGGCAGAACTCAGTCCTCCAAAGTATCGCTCTCATCGAAACTCTCCGCATCGATCTCATCGCCCGAATCGGAATTGAATAAGTCCACTACTTCGAGACTGAAGGCCTTGTCAAAACCGCTGACGATACTCTCGATCGAACCGGCTTCGAAAGCGTCCCTGACAAGGGTAGCGATCTCAGCATAGCTCAAGCGTTCCCGACGATCACTCTTGGTGTAGGAGGCGTTCTCCTCGTTTGACATCCAGTCCTCCCGAAGTCTCCCGAAGTTGTCTTTAAAGACTTTTTTTACGCTCAAATCGAGCGGCTGGCAATATTTCGTGGTATTATCCCGAACTTGGAATGATTCCGCAGCTCATTCTGAACTCGATCCGTAAGATGGCAGCGAGCCGAATCCATTATTAGCATCGACTTCTTCGGATCGCTCTCGTAAAAAATGTGTTCCTTTGACACCTCACTTAACCATTCAACGATGAGGGTGTCGTTCATCCACCCGTTTTCATCCACCTTCACCACGACATCGGGAGGGGAATCCTCTTTGGGCATTAGATTCTTTTTTAATATCAGCACCGGTTTGAGCTTCTCTCCTACAGCAGTGACGCAGAGCACCACCGCTCTTCTCATGACCGGTGGTGTCGATTCTTACATTTTCGCTCCCCTCCAGGCTCAATGTCCGACCGTCGGTGATGTCGAAGGGCGCTGGAACTTCGTCCATATTACCCACACTTGAGGTCGGGATTTCTGACATGGCAGGCATGACAAATTCGCGGAATGCTGCGATCTTCTGGACGGCACCATTAGGGAGTGGTTGACCCGCGCCGATTGGTCTCCGGACGCTTAAATTGTTCCTCTGCACTTTGTGGACCCGTTCGTTCGAGGCTTTGAAATTTTCTATGCCGGTGTTCTTCGCTGCCTCCAAGGCTTTTCTCTGAATATCGCGCACCTGAACCGCTCTGTTTAGTGATCTGCGCTCGAGGACCCACTATTTTATCTCAGGTTCTAGAGCCAGGAGCTCAGCTTTGTCTCTCCTGAAAGCTCTGTCTCTTCTGTCGGTCGTGGAGAGCTTCTCCTCCTCTGCCCTCCGGCGATATAGCATAGTCCTCGATATATTGAATTCAAGGAGCGTTCTGTCATTCCAAACTGTTAATCATGGCGTACGACTTCCAGTTTGCGTTCTGCTGTCTAGGAGATCCTTGTCCTCTTGGCCGTTGTCACGGATCGACCCCTCGAAACTACTCTGAATGAAGACACTGAAGTTCGGTTCACAGATGCGCTTCGGAGAGGGTGTGACACGGAGGGTTAGGATGAACAAAATCCCTTTTCGAGTTTTCCGGTCGTCGGGAACGACCGGACCGAGTTGCAACTTGCAATGTTGTTATCTTTCTTTCCTTCTCTCCTAAACTCTGTTCCGCACAACCCTCTCTGCGGTGCGAATTTATTCTCCACTAGCGTGCCCAGCCACGCTTCGCCGCGGGGAAAGTGATGATAGCATACAACACGCATAAGAAAAAACAGGCTTCTCTCTTATGTTAGAATTCAGGGATATGACATGGAATGATATTCAATTTAAATTATTTTGGTGATGACGACTCAGTAGCCAACTCTAAATGGTTGAATGTCTGTTCAGCCCTACCTATCGACCACCACTCTAGTAATTGATCCCGATACTTGTCATGTTCCTTGTCTACAGCAACCGTTGTTGTATTTGAAGTACTTGACAGTGTTCGTTTCCCTGCCCATTTGCGATCGTCATACATATTATATTTTCTATCAGAATTAACGCATCATTGTGGATTCGAGAAGTAAATTCGAGTTCACCATTCTGATTCCCGCTCTGACTTTGACGGAGAATGTCTTCGCTCATATAGTCCTTATACTTCTCCCAGAGATCGCGCGGATTAGACGGTGAGCACATCGTCAGGATCATCGCGAAGAGTGTTCGAATTTGACTTGGGTGGGCTGTACATGAAACTTCTTCCAATGTCGTTTCCCAATGGGAATCGTTCTCGATGAGATTCAATGCTTGACATGCTTCACGGAAAGTCGAGTGAACAACACCGTATACCGTTCTTAATTCCGCGAATGATCTCGGTCCGCGCACATTAATTAACAACAATCGCAAGAATAAACATTCCTGATTATTCGGGTGAATTGTGTATATTCGACCCAATGTATGAGATGAGTATAGATCCGTTTCGTTCTCGACGGGTTGGCATCTCTTCCGACGTTGAAATTTTTTCAACGACGCATTCCAGGTGTAGTATTTTGGTACTTCAGGGTACAATAAAGTTCTCGCGAACGAATCATTCACACAGAGTGAAAAGAATGCAGTCAAAGTTTGCGGCGGTGTCGATGCTTTTGAAAGCATATTCGCTGCTGTGAAATATACGCGCTGACCGTTCTCGAGATGAACTGTTAAATGAACAACTGCCGGATGGCGTTCATGGATGGGGAATGAAAGAATTCGCCAAACAGCCTCATTGCTACTAATGTACCGGCCCGATTGGTATCGCTCTATCTCATCTATCGGTTCGGAAGCATTTCGAACTCCGAAAACTGCCATATCGTTTCCCTTGGTGATGTATTTACAAATGTACTAGATTGACTTGACTGAATTGCAATATTCAACGTTGATATGGGCCTTGTAGGTCTTAGGAAGCATGGGGTAATAGGGCACAACCCGACGATTATCGACACCGACTTCAACATTTCGTACTCTCAATGAAATGCTAAGTGGGCTCATTGGAACGTTGAAACGTTGTCCGCCAGCTCCACTTCCTGAATATGTTCCTCTAGGGCTCCCGAAAGAGCGGGTTCCCGCACGTCGGCCCGAACCGTTTCGGGCTCGGCCTGCTTTCCCCCGCGCGGATGGGGTTTTGCGCGTCACGAAAGTCGTGCAGGGTCCGGCCGGAGAGGAGCGTCGCGAAAAGACTAACCCTGAGTCAGTCCGGAGTGTGGTGTCGAGTCAGCGACTGGCGAAAAGATATGTTAGGCATGCTCGTTGCCCTCGCACTCGGGATGTCTCTGAGACTTTGGTGAAAGTCACCGGGATTCGGCATGATGTTCCTGATCCCGGGGATAGCGATACTGAATTCGATATAAGGATTGGAGAGGCCTCCGGGGAAGAATCTGAATGAGGTTTTCCTCACGTGATGTCCGTCTTCCGATTGTATAATAAATAGCGCTCCCGGTCGCCGCTTCGCGGCGACTCGGTATCGCTAGACTCACTACACATGCGCTAGCTCCGAGTGCGCTGACTCCGAGTGCGCTGACTCCGAGTGCGCTGGCTCCGGGTGCGCTTGCTCTGGGTGCGCGTCCCGTTTCCCTGCTTTCCCGTTCCCCTGCTCTCCCGTTGTCCCGTTTCCCCGTTTCCCCATTTTCCCGCTTCCCCCTTTCCCCACTTTCCCGTTTCCCCACTTTCCCGTTGCCCCCTTTCCCATTTTCCCGTTTCCCCGCTTTCCCGTTTCCCCACTTTCCCGTTTCCCCACTTTCCCGTACCCCCGCTTTATTCCATATGTTCTTCGGAAAATCTATACCAGCGGTTCCCAACCTGGGAGCCGCGGCTCCTAGGGGAGCCGCGGGTCTTTTCTGGGGGAGCCGCCGAACCTGGTAGCCGCGGCTCCCCTAGGAGCCACGGGACTTTTCTGGGGGAGCCGCGGAAGAATTCCTGGTGTAGGTCAGGGCCGTCAGGGTTTGTCAATTCCAAGGGAAGGTTCCGAAACGGATCGACTTCATCTGCCACGAGGTCGGAGCCAAGTTCCTACCTACTACACGGTAGATGTAGTAGGTATGTAGGAGCCGCGGGAGCCGCGAGGGCACTGGGTATCCTGGGAGCCGCGGGGGAATTCTGGGTTCGCTGCGGAGCCGCGGAGCCAAAAAGGTTGGGAACCGCTGATCTATACCCTTCACGGCCACAGCAATTTTCAGCGAGATTCATTAGTAGAAAGACAGAGGCCAATGATGACGGCAACCCCCGATAGCCTTCTTAGGAGCTCCCGAGAATCCGCCCCCTCATAGTGCTCCAGCCGTTGAAAGTCCTGCGAATTCCCGTCTTTCTCTTTATGAAATCTTTGATTCTCGATGAGAGGACCACTCAAATAATTTTTTCATGGAGGGAAGACCCATCACATGAGAACGACGACCCTCATATGACCTTCCTGAAGCTCCCAGGAACCCATCCCTGAATTTTTGCGGCGATCGGTTCAGGCGTTCGTGAATTTTGCGAATTTCGGATTTTTCAATTTTTTTTCGAGTTTTCGAATTTTCGTGGGTGGAGCACTCAAATAATTTTTTAAAGGTAGAAGGACTCATCGCATCGGGGAACTGACCCCCCCTATAACCACCGCTAGATCCCCCAGAACACGCTCCTAAATTTTCACGACGATCGGTTCAGCCGTTTTCGAGTCTATAGGGTACCCCGGACATACAAACAGACAGACAGACATACGTTTTTATATATATAGATATCATATCTCTGTATCTTCCTCTATAATTTTCTTTTGATAATCAGTCTCCTTGACTGAGTGTTGCGCCGGTAACGGAACACGCGATCTTATGTTCGTTTCATTGTAGGGGGCCCGGCGCTTCTTGTTCCGACGGGTATAGAAGTTTCGCCGGTCTCAATCGAGTTCTCCTATTACTGAATTTTATGGTGCAGGTCCGGTTACGGCGAACTGGGAGCTCTCGTGTAGCTCTACGACGCGGACTAGCGGCCAGTGACTTCTCGGGGTATTCTCTTCTTTCTGAATGCAGATCTCTCCGAGCTGGAGTGAGCGCTGCTTGACTGGTCGCCTCGAGTGTAGTGTTCGTCGATCGAGCTTATCCGAATGAAAGTCTCGAGATGGGGAACTTGGGAGCTCGTCGGATGAATGCCACGTAAATCCGTTGATATTTCCAGACTGATTGATACTCTGACCTGACGTGACCTTCGGCCTTGCGCTTGGGGCGTGCAGGCTCGTAGAATCTTCTGACACCAAAATGTCACGGATTGACCCCTCGAAACTACTATGAATGAAGACACTGAAGTTCGGTTCACAGATGCGCTTCGGAGAAGGTGTGACACGGAGGGTTTGAATGAACAAAATCCCTTTTCGAGTTTTCCGGTCGTTCCCGACGACCGGGCCGAGTTGCGACTTGCAATGTTGTTATCTTTCTTTCCTCCTCTCCTAGACTCTGTTCCGCACAACCCTCTCTAAGGCGCGAAATTATTCTCCATAGGAATGACGCAATACTAGCAATATGTACACATTTCAATTAATTAGCTGGCTTCCCCGACTCGATCACCATACGACTCGCTCGTATGTGACAGCCGTCTGGTTTGAATCCATGGTATGCCCTGATCGCACTCGAAAGCCACGTAGGATTGCAAGCGGAACCTGTATTTCTCCAACTATTTTGGCCGCGAGAATCGATGGAGTCGGAGTCAGCTGTCGGAGGGACAGTCGGTTTGCCAGAGAAGAGAGAGCTGTGAGAGGAAAGGCCGCAACGGAGAAACAGCTGATAGAGGAGAGGCCGCAACGGAGAAACAGCTGATACAGGAGAGGCCGCAACGGAGAAACAGCTGATGGAGCAGAGGCTGACAAGCAGCTGAGTAGCCAGCATTGCGCCCATAGTGGCTATGTGCTAGGAGTTGAGGTGATATTTTGAGCAATTCAGGAAGGACACAAGGAAATATCCCTGGACCAGGAGGTCGCGTGTAGGGGAGACCGGGGCACGTCGGCCCCAGAGGTACCTCCATTTGCACTCACTTCGTCGTCACGGCAGCATTAGAGAGGAATTCAGGTACTCCGGGTCGGGAGGGTTAGAGTAATTGAGGTACGCCCAATCGGGAGGAGTCTTTATCCTGCTTATTGCCGTTGAACGACGAAGTGAGTACCGCCTCTGGGGCACACGCCTGATCGCACTCACAAAGAGCGTTTTTTATTGACGTAGAACTACGTCATCATGGACGCTGTCAAGAAAAATGTGACGGATCTTCTCACGGATGCACGAATGGTTTCGAATCGGGAGTTTCGAAATCGCGGAAGGCTTTCTAGGCGACATTTGGCAAGGGAAAACTGTCAGAGAGGCTATTGAACTTCCAACACCTGCATCCCCAACTTTGTTCCATACGAGCTCTGTGGGCTCCTGGAACCGGAGGATGAAGTCCCGAGTTTTCGGGAATCGGCGATCCTCGAGAAACCTGGCGGCACGTACGCGATGTATATTCTGGGTGCTTAGAATGCAGAAACTCGGCGCGGTTTCTTCGAGCGCTGAGGAGAATAACAAACCCTCTCAAGGAGGGGATTTTCGCCTCCATCCTCTGAGAAGATGGGGAAACAGCAAGCAGTTTTGACTTCCTTTTTCGTTGAGAAGAGACCTCCTCCACTAGCTGCTGATGAGTCTCGAGGAGTCGAATCCGGATTTGAAGAGGAAGTTCATTCGATCCCCTCGGAGACCCTGTCCACCGCCGTCAGTCCGCTACCAGTACCTAAGAGACTGAGACTTACGATACAAGCCACGGACATTGGCATTTTCTCGGGTAAGGCTCAGATTATTATCAGCGACGCGGAGAAGTATGATGCGCTCGATTTTCCCGAAAATCAAACAGAATGGACGGGCTCGCACCTTCAAACTATCCTACCTCAAGAGCTGGAATTGGCTCGCTCACAGTGAGGAAGGTGGTAGAGGCGCGTTCGACAAAGTGTGCGTCTTCGTTACTTTACCCCAGACAAAGCACAAGAAAGCGCTCGAACTTATCAAGGACCACGGTTCTGCGACTGCGGAGGCGGAATGCGAATACGGAATTCGCGGAAATCTACCAAGAGGTCTCATCAGTCTGTTCGGATCTCAGCATTGAGGCCTTTATAGCACACGGGTTAAGAACGGAAATCTCCCGAACTTGGATCCAGAGGGGTACTTCAGAGTTTCCTTGTATATCCCATACCTGGATCAACTCATCGGAGACATGGAAGTTCTCTTTGAGGACAGCACTAGTGAGGCCTGGAGAATAAGAAATCTTGTCCCCAAATTCGTCGGGAACAGCGATTCCAGTGACTTGAAGTATGCCGTTGATTTTTATCGGAGTGACCTGGAGTGCAGTTCTATTGTGATCGAAGCCGAGTTTGAACGGTGGAAATTCAAATGGCTCAGAGTACCTCTTGGAGAGAGACCACGGAATGCTATCGACGCTCTGAATGAGTGTTCCGAAGTAGACTACCCGAAAATTTCTCTATTGCTGCAAGTTTTTGCCACTCTTCCAGTGACCAAAGCGACCCCCGAGCGCACTTATAGCGACTTGAGGCTGCTCAAAACCTATCTGCGCAGCACCATGATGGGGGAGAGGCTGGATGGTCTTGCGGGTATGCGAATTCACCGATACATCTCAATCATTCCAGAGGAAGTCGTAGATATCTTCGCGGTCGATTCTCGCCGATTCAAGCTCGTACTTCTAAGCCGGAAGGGTCTTGAAATGAGTCTCAAAGCCTCGCTCGATAAACCTTAAGAAAATAAACATGTCCTATCCCAATCAGTCCAGAAACAACCTAGCTTCGATTTCTTCATTTCATATCGGAACTTGGCTCGTTCGGAGCCCGTGTCACTCGCTGGGAAGGAGCGGTTCTCTTCCATTCACTCGAACGACGAAGGATCGTGTGCCCCCCTCCCCAAAAATGATCTTGTTTCTTGTTTCATACTACCTCTGTCGCTACTACCGATTCCCGACTTTCGGGGCCGCAGTCATCGGGTGCCCCCCCCCCAAAAAAATCCTGGATACGCGCCTGCCCCCACCCGCCGCCATTGTATTATCTATCCTTCCGAGAAATTGAAATGTTCTATCATGATTTCCAGAATGTTCTAATCAGCAGAGCGTTCACTCGAAGCGCGTGCAAGAGCAACGAGCGCGGCCCAAGATATACTCTCAGCGAGAAATCCCCCCCATATGTATGATAATTAAGAAGAAGCTAATGGCCAGAGCAATCTTACCTGGGAAGGATGGAAACCATTATACAAATAACCGTCGCACTGACCTGTTGCTAGCCCATGCGCTCCCCCTCCCGAGTCAACTCCCCGACCGAATAGAACTACAGCTCCACCACCGAACGAGAGGAGCGGATCCCTTTTTTCTACATTCCTATCAATACATGCTGAAACGCATTCCGCGCATGAAGGAGTCTTCTGACGATATTTCGATATCACAAATATCATTTATAATCGATGGTGCAGTTTTATTAACTATCGAAGATTTCCGACGCTCCAATTATTTCTTCAATGTCTGTCAGAGACTGGTCCGGCAACACCCTATCAGGGAGTAAGGTCATTTGCTGACACATGGCACAGCCGTTACAGCTGCGCATAGCTCCCAGTACCGGACTTAGGGAGCGATTAAAATCGGCGTCCAGACCATCCCGAATTCGACCTATATTCACCGCGAACAAGTAAACTCAACAACAACCCGAGACGAAGCTTTCGGGTTGTCGAAAAACAGAGAAAACATTTTATTCAGATCTGTACCATCGAAACTGATTACTCGCCAGAAAACTTTCGATATCATGCAGAGCATACGTATCCTACCTCTCGTATCATCGTCCCGTATTCAATAAGATACAATATATACCACAGTGAACCGGGAGCGTGCGCTGACGATGATTGAGCGAAAAACAGATCACAATCAGAGGGACAGACACACATCGGGAATTCGGGAAGCATTCAATACATGGGACCGAAACAGAGCAAAAAATGTTATCAGAAAAGACCTATGGGAGACTAAACAGAGACCATGAGCATATATTGGCCGAATTATGATCATTACCATGGGGAAGAAATATCGAGGGCGACAGAAGGTATATAAAGGATCAAGTATCCCGGTGAAGTGTTTCTGATTTTCCAACAACGAAGAGCGGACACGAGGCGAAAATACAGTGTAGCAATTTCCGCACAGTGAACGGGAAGCGCCCCCCAATGTCGAGGCCAAGTTTGAGACATTCGGTTGCCAATTTGAGACATACGGGAAAGAGACAAGGCGAGTCCCCTTCACCCGGTTCCGAATTCCGGGGAATTCTTGAATCAACCTACATGATGATGAACACACAGGTTATTGTTTTTACCATAAAGTTATGTATTTATCGATAGCGGATCGACCAGAGGATGATCGCGCCGAACGGAGCACGTCCGAAAAACAGCAGAAATGCCGCTCCCCCCGAGAAAAAGTCAAAACTTCTCCGCGAGATCCGACTAGGTAGGGGATGCGGCCAAGTCGAAGGACGCGTCAAATCAAAAACACCAGTAAAACATTAGTCCACACTCTGTTCTCCAATGACTGAAGCTTTTGGTCTAGCTTCGCATCTAGAACTTCACTTAGTTGAGCCATCTGTTCCTTGGTGAACGTTAGAGCCATATTTTGGCCAGAGTGGCACTTTTTCGGGAAATAAACCTCCTGCCGAGCGAATTCGAACACCTTACTCCATGACGGATGAACGCATCCTTCATTGCGAGACGTTTAGAGCGGGGCTGGGTACCGTGTTCCCGAATTTCGTGTTGAGCGACACGAGCGGAGAGATAAATTTGATCGCCTCAAGGGATTCAACGGAGGAGATCTTTGGAATGATCACGGTTGGACAAGGCTACAAGATAAATGCATTCAAGGTGAAAGCCGTGAATCCCCAGTACCGAGCGACAGAACATGAATGCGAGCTCCAGCTCACGAAGGTATTCAACATATCATTGGTCGGATAAAATCATGAATGACAATCGCAGTGCAAAAATCATCATAGGCCATTAAAAGATTCGGGATTTATTCGAAATCTCTATTTGAAGCTGAGTAAACTCGTTCCGATCACGGGAAACGATCTCCCGAAGACTCAGGCGCAAACCACACTTCTGATTGAGTTGCTCTCGAAGCCCGTGAACACGACGGTCGATGTCCTCGTAGTGGTATTCGACGTGAGGCCACCCCAAACTTTCAACTGTCGAGATGGTATCAACCGCGAAAAACAAACGGTTACTGTACTCGACGACTGTATGAAAATGGTGAATCTTGGAATCTGGTCGGAGTTTGTCGGCAAATTAGATGGAAAAGAAGGTGATGCAGTCATTCTAAAGAACCTTCATGTGCGAGATTACAACGGCACAAGACAACCGTCAACAACGACAAACACAATCATCCGTGAAGCGGGAAGGGATGCCGAAGCAGAAAGGCTTCAAAAGTGGTTCAAAACCGACGGATGCTGCCTTGAATTCGAGGAACTCATCCTCCACACTGAAACTGCATAAATCACATTTGATCACTGCGAGTTTATTCCTTCATGAGCAAATCAATTCCACAGATTGCCAAGTGTTTGTTGCGTAAGCGGGATGTTTGCACGCCCCACCAACGGTAGTGCTTGAGCACTCCCTCTCCAGGACTTTTATTAAGGGAAAGGCACCCGTACTCTAGGGTGCCTTTCCCTTCCCTTCTCGCCATGGCGTCAAGCTTAAAAAGTCCCGGGGTCGACGGTATTCGACTGTTACTTTGACTTTAGTCCCACCGGATATTTCGAGATGCTTCTGCAGAACTTTTCTCAATCCTCTTTTACCCCAGAACGGCATGATGGCGTGTCAGTCTATGTACAGCACTTATGTTAGTCCTCCCTCGACACAATTCATCTGCGTCTCCATCGTGGAGCTGAATACTTTGTCGACACGGGATTCGCCAATTCACATGGCGATGATAATTCCTCGAACAATAAGGTCCCTCATTCATATGAATATATTGGAACGTGATGTAGGCCACCGAAACCACGCCGTCTGACTATTTCGCTCTGACTAATATGAATAGAATTTCACAAATTTCCGGGAATTCATATCGTGAATATGAATTTATTCATATTCATTCATGAATATGAATTTGCTCAATTCACGCTCCATACTCTTTACCATCATCTCGCTGCTCTAACAAGGACCTTAAGAGTTCTGCGGATCGCTCCACCCATCTCCTGACTCCTGATCTCACCATGGTCACGGGGGAACGGGAAAGCGGGGGAATGGGAAAGCGGGGAAACGAGAAAGCGGGAAAGCGGGAAAACGGGGAACACGGGGAAGCGGGGAAACGGGAAAACGGGAAAACGCGGGAACGGGGGAACGGGGGAACGGGAAAACGCGGGAACGGGGGAACGGGGGAACGGGGAACGGGACGATTGCGACGTCAACATGGCGTACGCCTGCATCCGTCGCGAGGCGAGGAAGTCGAGCACCTTGCGTGCTCTTACCTGTACTGGCTCTCTCAATCACCCTGTTTAGAAGAGCGCGGGTATGGGGTCCCGTCGTGATTGTCAAGACGAAATTGGCGATTGTCGAGATGGAATTTGTCGAGTGGCAGTATTCTGAAGAGAGTATGTGTGCTCCTTGGAGCGTCTGTCCCGTTTTCCAACAGATTGACCCATGGCGGTTGCGGTCTGTGAAGCTTTTCTGAGTAGGGGTTCCTGATTGGTGGGCGGCACTTAGTGGTTTCGACATCCGTCACACTACTTCCCTTGCATTTGTTTACTTCGAGCAGGGCCTCCATATCTGTGCGACCTAGGACGCAGTCCTACGTCGGAACTTTTTCGGGCTGAACCAAACAGCCAAGGTTTAACGTCCAGGGTACTGTTATTCACATTGCTTCCGAGGACGGATCTATAGAGCGAATGTGCCCGGGAGGATCAAGGCCGAGTACCTGCATATTTCTCCGGCAGCAGGGATCGAACCAACACCGCCTCCCGCGCGAGCGGCGTCGGCGTCGTTGCGGCTATGCACGTTTGCACGAGAAGTGACAAACGCGCTAACCACTCGACCACGCGTCGGTTCGGCTCTAGTCTCCGTGGAGAATTTACAGACGTACATGACTACCGATGGGGACATACAATGTTTCGCTGAGTCGGACTGTTTTGAAGATGAAATCGCGGCCGATTTGTGTAACGGTCCGGGGGGTGTCTTGGAGATACTCGGAAAGGGGAAAAGTCGTTCTGAGCTTGTCTCTAGTTTACTCACTTGGCAGCATACTGCCTGGGTCTCGGGCGATCGAGGAGCCCACCACTAGCACGACCGGCGCCTACGCCAGCCAGAACAAGACTCTGTCAATGTGCACGTTCGCTACGTGTTCCGTGCACCTTGATCTAACGTGCCTATATGATATCTCTGCTTCTGAAACTCGACCACTGCTACCAATTTGATCGCCTGATCAACCTAAACAACCTCTGGTGCCTGGGTGCCTTATTCGGTCGCCTGGGGAAGCCTGGCGGTAGCTCCACCTCCTCTTCAGTTCCGGAGATCGGGACGGAGCCCGTCGGTTCGATCACCGAGCGACATATTGGGCAGCGAATGCCCCGGGTGTTGACCACCGTCCAACGATAGAGGCACGGCCAATACATCAGATGGCCACATGTAGTGACCACTGCGTTGGTCACCCCGTCCATGCAGATCGGACACTGCCATGGCTCCGGATTCGTCAGTGGCATCCGCCTGAGGGGAGCCGGGCCTTGCGGTTCCGCCTGAACCTGCACGTTAACTAAGACGTTTACTCCAACGCCTGCCTCCTCTGCCTCCATGATTGCTCGGAGAGCAGCGACCACCTCTGCCCTTCCTGCCGGGCCTGATGACGCCTGAACACGCGGCGATTCCTCCGACGCCTGTGATGCCTCCTCAGAGCCCGGTGGGGATGGTCCCGGCCTTCTCGGCCCTTCGTACCGCACACAGCTCCTCATGTAGTGGCTCACTTGCCCTGTACAGCGTGCAAGTCACCACACGTGCCCTGCACCTCGTCGATCCCGTCGGATGACGATTATCTAGGCACTACAGGCAGCCCACAACAAGGTCACGGGCCTAAATCGGAATCCATTCCTACGACTCCTTGTCTCTGGTCCTCAGGTATCCCCCACGATGCTGAACGCACGCTCGTGAATAGAAGATGCGTTCCGCTGGAGAAAGCCACGTCTCGCTCTCCAGAGGGTCCTCATCATACTCAGACTGCGCTGCGGATCCGAGTTTTCGGGCAGACGTGTGGCACGCTTTCGAACACCGCGAAATGGAATCCGTCTTCTCCTCGAAAGCCTACAACGACCTTGACAAGCGCAACGAATCCGCAGACTACAACAACGACGGCGACGATGGCTCAAGTTATGCAATAGACGGGTCCAGCAGTGAGGTCGTCGAGAAATCGTTCTACAGCCAGGGTTGTGAGTTCGTAGGGGGTCGACGCGCCATCCTCCAGAAGTCTATGAGTATCGACTCGAAAATCACCTCACAGCGAATCACGCTCTTACCCTCTCTCCCACTCGGGAGCACGCAGAGTCCTCCGCTCACTTCTACCGACGGAAAGTATCCTCTGTCGATTCGACCGCAGAATCTCAAGACAAGATTACTCGAATGTCACATCCACCAGAGTCGGCTTGGCATCCGGACCATCATCAAGAGCGTTTCCTCTGACATGCCCGTGAGGAATATTGAGTCTCAATTGAACCGTGTCCGGAACGACGTTTCTACGTCCAACGTCGTCTTCAACGGAACCTATCCTATCGACTTGCCCTTCTCGGCGCAACAGAGAGGAAGATTCTCAGTACCTAACACTCCGCATCGGAACACGCGCCGCGATTTCGAACGGCAGCCTTGAGCCCGAGCCAAATGTGGTGACTTCAATCTACAGTTCTGGCAGCCCTGTATAGTAGAGAACGAGTGTGCCTCCTGCGCAAATAGTCTATGAAGAACAATGTCCGCCGATACCGTGGCTGGCGGAAATGTCCGATAGTTAGAGACCCACTCCTTGACTCCCGTAATGCCTTCGTTATGAAGAAGCCGATGGTGTCCTCTAATTGATCCCATCTTATGCCAAGTTATTTGGCTCCTTGCTGTCTGAATTCGTACTCACGTCTGGAAATGTCACGGTCTCTTCGAATACCTCCGCGAATGCCTCGGACTTGGTAAGCCATTCCCCGAGACGACCTTTACCCGCTTGGAATATTCCGAAGGGATCCTTCCTGCGGCGCTTCCCGGGAAACTGCCCCCCAGATTCTTGCCTAGAGGCTGATTGACCTGGAGAAATACAGAGAGGCCAGAGGAACCGCGAGAATGTTCGATGTTTTTGCTGTATTTTGAACTATAGAGATTCCTTCTCGATATCGGCTGTGACTACGTATATGGCGTCTGAGTGAGACGTAAGAGAACTTGAATTATATGTCCGGCAGCAGGTTTGGTCCGTGGTGGAGTAAGTCCTTCAAGGAGACTTTGTCCGTCGATATCGCACCAGCGTCTTCAACCATGCGAGTCTTTTCTCCAGATGAGCAGTCCGGGGACGATTAAATTTCGCGAGGGAATAGAATAAGCGGGTTCGCCGAGTCCCCTCGGCGCTGCTGATGCCACGCATACCATCTCGACATAACTTGCGATATCATCGTCGATTGTCTCCAGCGTTTCCGGATCCTTCGATAGGCTTCTGAGTAGGCGGTAGGTCTTCCCCTGGTGGGTGATTCGTTATCTTCGATCGTCTCGAGGTTGTCTTCGACGGGAAGGCTTATGGAGAGTCGCCCTTCATGAGTCTCTTGACTGAGCAACGAAAAAACTGTTCTAGTTCCGCGTCTAGCTAATTCGTTTCCTCGCCGATCGCTTATTTTGTTTTTATCTCGAGGAGTTCTGAATTCCACATGGATTCAATGTCCTCCACCGTGGACACCTTCCTGCTATTCGCCGAGTTTTCTCATTTCTCAAGTCTCCACGGCTATTGAACCATGAGCTGGACGCGCACAGTGAATGGGAAGCCGACTACCCTTCCTCGGCAGTGTCTCCATGGAAGAGCCAACCGAGTTTCATCAGCGAGGCTGACAAGAATTGGGTCAAGAAGCTGAGCAAAATGGATGGAACACAATGAAGCGGTCATTTCCCAGCGTAACCTCTGACTCGATTTCTGTCTTGCTGATACTAACAGAAAACGATCTCAAGATCTCTCCCACTGGGACCTACCAGCTCTCCCAATCCGAGTCGTATCCCGCTGAACTGCTGAACGATGACACCACCATAAAAATTGAGGTCGCACCGAGACCAAAAAAATGTCCTCAAAGTAGAGGTTCTGCCGCGACATGTGAGGGGCAACACCTACAGGTTTTACATCGATCACGAGCTCGGAACGCTCGGCGACACACAATCAAGCGACACCCTTGCCAGGGTGCCGACGGGGCTCGGACGGTGGGTTGCTGCTCACACGGCTCATGATCTCCGCCTCGAAACTCGCATCCACCTGCTCATCGCACGCGCAGGCAAAGTGGCTAACTTCGTTCTCCGGGCCTCCTCCGCCAAGCTGCCGGCGGTTTGTATGTGGGCTCGAGTTGGAATTCTGGATTCCCGCGTCGTGTTTTCCGCCAACTTGAATTGCTTTGTTCTGGGCAGCATTGACACTAATAGTAGGTGGAGTCGATGGTCAACCCTTACCGTGGTGTGGTGGACACTATGTAAGCTTTGGATGTTATAATAAAGATTACTGGGTTTGTAAACTTGCTCCTATGACTCCCCGACATCAAGTTCAAATCACGCGCGCTCGAGCGGTGACGAGACCGAAGCGACAGTAGCGACGGCGCGCGGACTACTGGTTCCAAGTAGAAGTCAGTCGACGTCGCGTGTGCGCCAAAGTCTTAGAAAATCGATTCGTCTGTCTTCAGGTATTTTCTAACCATGTGCCTGATAGCGATTAGCTATTCAACATAAGGATCAGAAGATAAATCAACGTCTCTCCGCAGCGAATCGATCGTCTTCGAAGAAATCTCTTACAGTTTTTGTTAATTTTCACTCGGAGGACAATAACGGACTGGATTGCTGGTAGCTTCTACGCAAGCGCAAGTAGGGGGAGAAAGTCTCGATGCGGTTCACTCGGGTTGCAAACAACAACTTCTTTATTCTGAAACTCTATCGTCGCGACGTCGGCGTCGGCCGTCGCGGGTGTTCGACCCCCAATGCCGCCAAGCGCCTATCGCTGATACTACTGTCGCTTTAAAAACTCGAGATTTTTAACTGGTTTAAAGGCACCCACCGTCTAGTTTATTTCGAACGCGTTATCAGCACGAGAAGCTGTGTGAGCCACCTGCTGAGAATCGCTGCTCCGAGTACCCGAGGCTCAACTCCAAGACATCCGTAAGTTGCAGGTAGTGATCGAGTAGATAAAGTAGCCCTCTAAACATTCCGACGGGGAGCGGAATGTCTCAGCGGACAGGGGCAGACGAGTCGACGGTGAAACCGACGGCGACGCCCTGTGCGGTGACGGTGGATAATCCGAATTTCAAGATGACATCGCTTTGCTTTGTCGGGATTCGGTGTAAATAACATGGCCTGGGGGCGATTGCCACCCATACCCATGTACAGCGAAACCTGTCTAATGGGACCACCCGCGGTACCAGCGGAAAGTGGTCCTATAACTCAGGTGGTCACATGAGAGAGGTTTTATGCATATTTCTCCCCGGAAAAACCGAATTGCCCTGCTCCCGTGATGTTCATCGAAAGATACGCACGCCGTGAATTCAGTTACGGAATTATTTTATTCTGCCAACAAGGAAGTCGTTTCCCCTCAAGTAAGTCCCTCTCTAGAAAAACAAGGAGTCGAGGAGGCTTTGTCGCATGCTTCTTTGCTTGCTCGATATTATCAACTCTTGAAATTGTTTCTCGCAGTCTTAGAGCGCAAGCTGTGTTCTCTCTGTCAGAGCTGTCGACGACGACGCGAATACTTTGAGAGTCTCAACGGCTGGGAGTGCCTCGTGGGGAGTAGGCGGTTCGACAGGCTCGCCAGGGACTGTTTCCTAAACATCAGCTTCCGGTGGATCTAAGGACTCGACTCCCGGGCAGGGATAATCGGTTCCAAAACACTCGATCTCTTCTACGAAAAAAGGTTCTGATAGGCCGGCTTGTTCACTCAGTTGAAGAACGTCGGCATCGTCGTCCACCGCGGCTTCTGTCATTGCGACGATCCCTCGACACGGTATACCACAGCGACTGAAACATCCGGCGATCGTCTCCTCCCGAACGTTTGACCATGCTCGGCTGACCCATCGGACGGCCCCGAGGACGTTTATTTTTTTCGGGAGCTCCGTGGCACCATCACACTCATCCATTCTGCTGACCAACCAGCCCAGCAACAATTTCCTATAATGAATCCTGGAGGATTGAATGACCCCTTGATCCAGTGGTTGAAGCTCACTTGTTACGTTCGGCGGCAGGAACAAGAGCTTCACGTTGCTCATGGAACGTTGCGCATGACAAGGCGCGTTGTCCAGAATGAGGAGAACGTTCCTGTTTTGGCGCTCAATATACGAGTTGAACTTCGATAACCACGTCTTGAATATCTTGCTGGTCATCCACGCTTCCGTGTTTGCCTCCAAAAAAATACCGCTCCGCTTTATGCCCTGTCCTTTGAAGCAACGCGGATTGAGATATTTCCATATGACCAACGGTGGAAATTTCTCTCCGGCAGGTCGACAGCAGAGGGCGATCGAGAGCCTCTCTTTGGCGACTTTGCCGCCGCGGCAGGCCCTGCCTTTTTCCACAAGTGATTTATTGGGTAAAGAGCGGGAAAACAAGCCATCCATGTTGAAAATGTCTCTCGGGCTGAAGTCTCCAATCAAGTCAGGAAGCCTCAGAATCCAGCTCTCCACAACGTTTCCGTCGATTACACAGGTGAAAAGCGGTCCCGGTTCATGGGAAAGGTGGTCCTTGGTCTCGTCACTCAGGTGGTCCCGATGCGTGTCGATTGTGCCATTGGTTCCTATGGCTCACAGAATCGGTGCCGGAGTAAAGTGGTCCGATACCTCAGGTGGTCCCATTGCACGGTGCTCCGCTTAGACAGGTTTCACTGTACCTGAAACATGACCTAGACCAGTGCTTCCCAAAGTTTTTCTTCCACGGAACCCCGGGGTTCCGTAGGGGTTCCGCAGGTAGACTTTGGGGTTCCGCGGAACCCAGTTTGGGAAACACTGACCTAGACGTCTGGAAGGTTGTCAGTGGTGAGACAAAGCCGCAAGAGATCATTCCACCTGCGACAGAACTGACTCCAAATCAGTTGATACTGCAGGGGAAGTCCGATAGCAACAGCCTCAAGGAACTTCAAATCCTTTATGCCTCTATCGATGCGAATCTCATTCTCTCTCTGTTCTGCAACGAGAAGCAAACGTTTACATCCAATGAAATCAGGACGAAGCCACAGGAACATTTCAAGAGAACTTCGGGATTGATGAAAGAAGGGTCTGTCTCTGAGCGGAACTCTGGCCTACGACCCGGAAAACGGTATGACCTTCGAGCGTTGGCGTTGGTTCAGACAAAATGAACAATATCTTGCCTCGCATTGTAACTCCGACGAGGAGCGCGCCCAGCTCGTGCTAAAGTCGCTGGGTCCGGAGGAGAACAATCAACTCCTTGGCCGGACTTCAACGAAGCAACCTGAGGAGAAGACCTACCAGGAGCTGATCACGGCCTTGAAGTCAATGATCGGCAACTCCAAGTCGCTTTTTCGACGGCGACATGATACACTGTTGAACGTCCGGCATGCTCCAGGCGAAAGAATGGAGGAAATCGTCAACGCGACCAAGCTCTGTGGAGACGATTTTGAGTTCAACAAGCTCACTCTGGACAATTTTAACATATTCATTATGCTGCTACAACTAGGTGATCCGTCGTATAAGAACCTAGGCGGCGTCATCATGCGAGCAGTGGATGAGAAGCCGGATTTGACGCTCGAAGAACTTCGTTCAAAAATCAGAGGGTTTGAGACTCGATCGGAGGACACTCTAGTAGATCAACACAGCTCAAGGGCGGCGAAGGAAGAGCCCGTAGTCTTCCATGCAAGCGCGGCGCAAAGGAAATCTCCGCCGAAATTCGTGAAACGGAAAGTTAACGCCGGCGCCGTCGGGAGACAGACGGGTGAGTCACGCTCCTATGCCGGCTGTGGTAGGAGTGATCATCCTCGCAAACAGTGTCGTTTCCGAGACGCGGTCTGTAATTCGTGCAAGCGGACCGGTCATATCGCGAAGGTTTGCAATTCAGCGCAAAAAAAAACACGCAAAAAAAGACAGATTTCAACAGCCCCCCCGTTCACGTGATCGTAGTACTGTATATAATATTCTAGCGACGTTACAGACAGAATAAACTGCTGAGAAACACGGCCAGCTGAAGCTCTCTAATCGAGTAATCTAATCTCTGGGAAATCCTACTCTAGAAGCTAAGAGACCATTTACCTATGCTACCGATGTCAGGTATCAGCCTCAGATGTCACAGGTATTTTGAGATGGTCCAATCTTCGAATGTCGTTGTCTCGTGGGAATGAGATGCATCCAACTTTTGAAGATGAAGGAATCTGAATCTCGGATCAAGATTCATATGCCAGGAAAGAGATTTTCCGTCCTACAAGTATATAAGAGGATACGTTCGGTCTCACAATTAGACAGTCATGACCTACGAGAACTACTCTCAATCCGGGATGGAGATGTCAGTTGTCGAAGAACCTGTTGAAGATGTTCACCCTGTCATCCCAAGAAGGGAAACTCAGGTTTCTCAATCACGATCGAGGTTTTGGAACCGATGGATTGTTTCCGGGTCCATCCTGGCATCAATCATCCTAGTACTCTCAATCTCCCTGATCTCTATCACAGCATCCTGGGCGACGACCATCGGTGAGCTTTCCTTGCAACCGGTGATGTTTTTCAGGTTGTAGCGCACGAGTGACGTTTTCTTTGTTTGTTGTCCGGAGAAGTCCATTATTATCACGGATCACCTCGCCAATCATTTGAACATCAGTCGAACTGTCCCGGCTCATCATCACCAGCCCCCGCTCCCGCGATTGATTGGAATCCGTGGGAGGGCTTGTACCACGAGGAAGGTTCGAGTCGAGACATCTTTCCTCTGAGACAGTTCAGATGTCTTCCAAGGATGATCTGGCTGATCTGCAGCCCCCCTCTGGATCGGAAGTGTGTTCTCCGACCGAAGAATCGAGTGGCCAGGCGGAGAAGTATCCAGTTCACATCATGGAGCCGAGAAGCGTACGAGAGCTGTACACGATCGTAGGTAACATCAGTGACTGTGATCAAAGTGAATGGTATCTGTCCATGGAATAAACAATGAAGTTTGATCCGACTAGTTTTCTCTGACGTCACTCTGTGGTTTCGCGAATAGTTTCGCGCGGAGTAGGAAGGAAACTTCTTTTTTGACGTTTTTCTGGGCTAACATAGCTTATAACTTATAACGGTGCATCATTCGATTTAACAGATTACACTTTAGAGGTTGGAACAATTTTCTCTGAGAGATTTTTGTATAAACAGGGGGGGCTATCCATTGTTTCGTTATCCAGTCTTCGATTGGATTTCGGATAGCCGATTCAATGCCAGAGAGCCGAGAATAAGAGGAGAAGCGATCGAAGACGACAGCAGAGCAGGCGCAGGCGAGCATCCCGAGTTCAATCAAGGACCAGAAGATCGACCAGGAGGTGCAGCCGCGGTCGGTCGGTCGTTCGGGACGAAAGCGTTCGGCGGGAGCAAGGATCCCGGCGCAGCATTCGTAGGCGCCGGGGGAGTCAGGTGTCCCGCAAGTCAAGGAGGGAACCCGAGCGAGAGGAGTCTCGAATGAAAGAGACTCGCGGCGACGGCGGACGGCGCCGATATGAGGGCCGTCGGAGCCGGGGGTCCGCTGAGGAGGGCGGCCGCACCGTTCTCTACGAGCGGTTCTCCACCGAGTCGCCCGCCCCCAGCAAGTATCGCCATCTCCTGGGGCGGGCGGCGAAGGTGGGGGGCCGCTCTAGCGGTCGCCCTCTTCACGGCCCTCGTGAAGCTCCAGGGCTTGATCGGTTTGTCCCTTCTGACGCCCGATTTTTTCCTGTATATATGTTCATGCTGAAATATGGAGTTCCCGAACTCTGTTCTTGTTTGTCAGAAAGCTCCGACGCATATATCTAATAAGCCAGCTGCTGAATAGACACAATCAGATACTTTTCTAGTTCAGAGACCTAGTTCTAAAACTCGGTAAATTCCGGATGTAAATCTAGGACGTTCACTCTCTCTACCTACTGGATCCTAGACACAAATATCATCCTATATATTCAACGAATAAACGAATAGAGTTACTCTCTGCTCTGTGACCACACAGAAGGCATCCTCGTCATTCTGAAGTCTGAATTCTGTCCTCCCCCTGGTATCCCGACTGATCTAGTGAAGTTTCCACTCACGGAAATTCCTATCATTATCTTTCATGGCCAGAGCGCCTCCATCTGATTCGAGTATTGGCGCGTATCTTGCGTACCATTTCTCGAACGTGTGTCCGTTTTCCGGCTTGAAGGTAAATTTAGGGATTCTACTGTTGAGATGGTCCATGATGGTGTACCCTGAGGTGCTCGCCGTTTGTTTAGGGGCCAGTACGAGGAGAGCTTCCCTTACTGCTGTGGACACGATCCGTTGCACGTCTTCCGCCGTGAAAGTCATTTTGTTTCCACGGTATTGTCCACACTCGTTGAGCTACACTAACGCTGATGGTGAATTTTTCTCACTGCTTGTTTTGGTTGAGTCCGAAAAATCTTCGTCGCCACTGTTGTAACTTGCTGGATGGTCAGGAGATGATCCGTTGGGATCGGAACGATGGATTGAGAACACG
Source organism: Galendromus occidentalis (assembly GCF_000255335.2). Lineage (NCBI taxonomy): Eukaryota > Metazoa > Arthropoda > Arachnida > Mesostigmata > Phytoseiidae > Galendromus > Galendromus occidentalis. The sequence continues at coordinate 25,033 of NW_003805171.1, read as the reverse complement.
ACCTTAACCGTCCGAGAGTCGGACACCGAATGTGTAAAATGTGTGTCTACCTTTTATTCTCTCTCTCTCGCGGCACGCCTGCTCTTAGCAGGCGGAAATACAATCTGGAGAAATTAAATGACACGCGCGTAATTTTGTATGGGATGGATCCCTAACACTCTCTCCCTCTAGGATTCTAGAGCCGGCTAGGCTCTAGAGCAGAGGTTCCCAAACGGGGCTCCGCGGAACCCAAGGGTTCCGCGGCGGATTGCGCGGAACCCCTGCTGAACCCCTAGGGCAGGGGTGTCAAAGTCAAATCTTCGGCGGGCCACGAAGGAGCACTGGGAGAAGCCGGTGGGCCACATTCAAAGATTTTTCCGACCTTATTCTTGATTCACGTTGTTTGAGCGGAGAGATCGGAAAGCTGGAGGCAAGCACATATTATATGCATGATGGGTCACAATTGATTCTCGATTTTTCAGAGTCGACTCGTTCTATTCGTGATTCGAAATTTACCAGGATATAATCCTATGGAATTCCTAAGGATCAGCCGCGCGCCACGAGAAAATCTTTCGCGGGCCACCTCTTTGACCCCCCTGCCCTAGGGGTTCCGTGGAAGGAAAAGTTTGGGAACCACTGCTCTAGAGGATTCTAGAGCCGGGTACAATTGAGACAGAGGAAGCCAGCGCTAAAGGTACAGGAAGGGCGAAGAAAAGCCTCAAGAGCCTCCTTGAATTACTTGCTAACATGAACAAGGCCTATATCCAAAGATTCCTGAATCTCCGAAACATCTTGAGCTTTGTGTGTTCAGAATAAACTAGACGGTGGATGCTTTTAAACCCAGTTCTCTTTATTCTAATATCCGAAGCTTATACATATAGTGTCCACCACACCGTGGTAAGGCTAAACCTTCCACCCAACACACCATGTCGACATCCACATCGCGGCCAGCGGCAGAGCATATATTTAACGAAAGACATTTTTCGACATGGTCCAAGGCGGTGAGAACGATTGCTTACGTTCTCAGATTCTCGAAGAATTGTAGGTCTAGAGACAATGTCGGACTCGGATCCGCAATAAGCGCATCAGAATACGCGGCGGCAGAGAAAACATTGATGAGAGACATACAGAAAAATTGCTTCCCCAGGGAGATCAGCTCCGGCTGTAAAAAACTATCGAGAACAAGCAGAATCTTCCTCTACGCTCCCATAGTGGACGAGGATGGAGTTATACGATGCCGATCTCGCTTAGAGAAATCGGGGGACCTTTCGTTCGGCGAGAAATTCCCGATCCTTCTGGACGGAAAAATTACTTCGTACAATTGCTGATAGCACAGATTCACGAGACCGTTTGCAAGCATGCTCAGGGCATATCTATTAATCAACACTACGTACGTTCTGAGTTTCTGATTCTGAGGGCTAGGAGCTCGGTTACCAGGGTCCTAAAAAACTGCAGGCTATGCGCGCGGTTCAGAGCAAAGGCCGGTGCGGAGGCCACACCACCGCTACCTGCTTTCCGTATCGAACAAGCGCCACCATTCAGCGTGACAGGGATCGACTTCGCGGGTCCCCTCACAGTGAGGGACAACCAGGGCAATAAGTTCAAGGGTTACATAGCATTATTTGTACCCGCTTACACGCGGTGTCCACCTAGAGGCGACCCCAGATTTATCCACATTCGAGTTGACATGCCGGTGCCGTCTAAAAGCGCTCAAAGACTGAATGTGCTCGCTTGTCTAAGCGCTTTGACTGAATGCGCTCATGACAGGATGCGCTTATGACTCGATGCGCGCGGGACTGAATGCGCTTTGACTATACGCGCTCATGACTAAATGCGCTCGGGACTGAATGCACTGAAATATTTTTTGCGCTCAAGGATGAGTTGCGCTCATGCTAAGTGCGCTCAAGGATGAGTTGCGCTCATGGAAAGTGCGCTCATGACAAATGCGCTCATGACTTGACGCGCTCCAATCGTTGTTGAGAGCAATATGGAGGAAAAACGAAACAAACGCTGAAACCAACCTCGTGCTCTTCCCCCTAGTCACCGCCCATCTCCCCCCTCGCTTCTCCCACTCTATGGAACGATACCGCGCTCGTTCCCGTGGACTCGGCCAAGTGCCTGGGTATCACACTCAGTTCTAATCTCCCCTGGAATATTCATGTTCAAAGCCTGCGTAAAAACTCAGCTCAATCACCTTCTGTATTCACCGCCTCCGACGGCTTGGTTTCGCTCGTTCCCACCTCCTCCTTGTATTCAGACTCCTGTCCTCCAGCACTCTAGCCTACGGCATATGCTCTTGGGGCTCGGCCCCTGTGAGTACTCTTTCAACACTACAATCTGCCCAGAACAATGCGCTCAGAGCCGTTCTCGGGCTCCATTCCGCGCTTCCGTTAGGCGCTGTTACAAAAAATTCGGCCTTCTTTCCCTGTCACAGCTTTTTGCCTATCGTATTTCTTGCATCGCTTTTCTCGGTATTCGCAATCGTCTCCCTAGTTTCCTCTGCCTACCTCTCAGAGTTGTAACCTCCGCTCGACGACACCACCCACTCGCTCTCGCGCTGACCGGTGCTCGAACCAGACTCACCAAGTCCTCTTCTCGCTCCCTTATCCCCGTCGTGTGGGATTCGCTACCGACCGAGACGCGTGCCGCCAGCAGCTGCCCTCGATTCAAACGCTTTCTCAAAACTCATTTGTTAAACTGCCAGGTCGCACCATCATCTAGTCTAACCTAGTCCTCATCGCTCCATTCCACCTGGTATCTCTGTGTTGCACACCAAGGGGTCATGATTGCTGTCGACATTCGCCACGACTACACCGCAATAAATCATGTTATGTTACGACGGTCCCTCACTTGTTTGTGAAATCCATGGAGCTCATATATCCTGATGGCATCCAATACAACCACGTTCTACTTTTCGCCACAGATGGCGCGCGATTCATGAAGAAAGCTGCTGGGAGTCTAAAAGTCCTCTTCCCACGCATGATCCACATAACATGCCTTGCGCATGGACTTCACCGAGTGAGCGAGCAAGTTCGCACGGAGTTTCGCAAAGTCGATAAATAGGTCGACAGTCGCCAGTACGGAGGCGATTTTTCTGAAAGCCCCGGCCCCGTCTAGAATTGCTCTCTCCAAGCAGAAACTCAGCCTGCTTTCCCCCCTCCCCCGCAAACCCATAGTAACCAGGTGGGGATCATGAATCTTAGTAATGCAATACTATGCGGCTAACTTCCACGGTCTTAAGAACTTCGTGTGTTCTGAATTAAGCGAAGGTGACGCAGCAGCCATCAACGTCGCTCAGCGGCTCTTCGAAGACCCCACGGTGGAGGCGGGAGTCATCGCAATTGCATCCAACTTCTCGGACCTACCGAGAACGATCACCGCACTTGGAGAACCCGGACTATCGTTGGAGGAGTCTACACAGAAAGTTGAGAACCTACGCGGGGATCAGGCACCTGCCCATGAACCTGAAGGAGATCTACGATAAATTCGAGCAGGTGATCGATGGAAACGTGCGGTATGTCGAGCTTTGCCGAATCCGGGATGTACTCCGCGGAATCAGCCCCCGCCCTGCAGTCGCACAGTGGGGCCAAATCACATTTTAGGTGGACAAAATTATTTTTATTTTTTTGCCGCATGGTAGGCTTGCCTCCATCCGGGAAACGCATGATTACAGCATATATAGCTAATTTTTATTGACGGAAACGACGAAGTCACCGAAACTGCAGACTCAAGCTAGAGATTATCGGATGATTCGCTGGAACTGTCTGAGGCGACCGAGCTTTCGGGATCATCGGCAGATTCGATTGGTACGGCCTCTGCTTCCCTTCCGGCTGAGTTAAGCAAAGCTTCCACCTGTGGATCGACTTTTTTGGGCCGCCTTTTGGGAGGGGGTCGAGTTCTTACTATCAAGGGATCCGAGGAAATGAGCAACATGCTCAAGAGATCAGAATTAGTATTTTCTCGGGAATTTTTCCTGGTATTTTCCAATCTATTGCGCCGACAGTCCTTGTTCCGTGCTTCTTGAGCTTCTTCTGTCATCATGCCGACCGGGAGGGGAAGGTATTTGATGACCCGAGGGCTGTGGTCTAGGATTTTACGAACACTCGGCGTTGCTGGGTGCCACGGATACAGCTCTTGCAGAACTTGCTCCGTCTCTTTCACGAATATCTCGAACTTCTCGATGTTCACTTCGTTTTTCGAACAGAGAGTCCGGAGAATAACACGGAATCCGGTTATTAGGCTCTCGTCGAGGTCGGTGATCGCAGAAGTCACACTTGAATTCTCGAAAAAATTTCTCCCCGTGTTCCCATCATTCGAATTTCCCACTCCGGGCTTCGGCTGATCCACATTAAGTCCGAGTCTCTCTTTGAATTGTCGCTGGATATTGAACTTCCGCGCTTTCATTTGCTCGAACTCCCGTCTTGAGAGTCTCTTCTTCTTCAGTTCAATTCGGTATGCAATTTCATTCATTTCTCCTTTATTGAAAAGGGGTTTAAGTTTGTTACATAAGTTTACATCTTCGTTCAATTTCTCGGCAAGTCTCCATGCGAATGAGTTATTTACAACGAAGGTCTGAGCCAGTTCATGCGGGTGGGCAGATAGACCTCTGCGGAGGTCATTTGGAATAATAGATATGAATACATTTAGTTCGTTTTGCATTGCGAGCTTGAGTGCAAAGTTTACATCGGCCTGGGAAAGCATTTCCTGGACGGGAGCTGGAGATTTTGCTTAGGGACTAGACAGCGCCGAGATAGTCGTCTCACAAAATTAGATTGCACACGTTGAAGAAGTGTCAGATCCTTGTCATACACAGGATACCATACTGAGGCGCAATCTCGGAACAACCAGACTACGGTATAAGGCAATGTATACAGAGGGGTCACGGATAACAAACGTTCTCATGATGAGATTCGAGATGCGGCCTGCTGATCTGGCTACGTTTGTCACATGTGAGCGAAATTTGAGGTCAGCATCAAACATGACACCAAGGTCACAGAAGGAGGATACAATGGGGATTTGGTGGGACCCGATGAAGTACACTGTGTCGTCAGGGTGTGTTTTCAACGTGGCACACTTCGGGATGGAAAGCTTCATCCTATTTGACTCAGTCCAGCGGGAGATTTTATGAATGATGTTTTGAAGATCAGCGCAATCAGACGGGGATGTGATTTGGGAGAACACTTTAAGATCGTCGGCATACAATCGATATTGAATGCGATCATGTTTCAATATGTGCTGAAGGTCATTGCAGAACAGGGTGAAAAGAAGAGGACCAAGTCGCGAACCCGGAGGCACTCCAGATGGAGCAGAGGCGACTTCAGAAAAGATATCCTCAACCCTGACCCGAAAATTCCTGCCGCAGAGATATGCTCGACACCACTCAATCAGGCGGGGGCCAATGCCCAAGGAAGACATTTTGGTTAGCAGTAAGGAGTGGTCACATATGTCAAATGCAGCCGTGAAGTCGAAGTAAACGCAGTGTATGGGAACTCTGCGATTTTTTGCTAATGCCCAGTGGTGCGCAACTTCAGTGAGTTGAGTTTGAGTGGACCGATTTTTCAGAAAGCCATGTTGATGCGGGTCGGTTCGGGACGAGGCATTCATGTGATCATTGATTCTGTCAGCAATTATGCCCTCCATGACCATACATGGGATTGAGGCCTGGGCGATCGGACGGTAGTTTTTGGGGTCAGCTCTCGAGCCCTTTTTGAAGATCGGCGTTACGATTGCCTGGTTGAAGAACTTTGGAGTTTGACCGTCCTCGAAAGATCGAGTATATATGATAGAGAGTGGTTCACATACCATAGAAGCCAGTTTCTTGTAAACAACGGGCGGATGCCATCCGGTGTAAGACTGAGCTTGTTCTTGAGTTTGGCGAGTTTTGCCAGTACAATCTCAGGTGTGAAAACGACGTCATTTAGTGTCACCCCCAGCGATGTTCGGGGATCGCTGATGTGGGGAGGTGAAGATGGGCTGTGGGTCGAGAACACAGACGAGAAATGATTTTGGAGAACATTTGACTTGTCAATGCTGCTCGTAAGGGTTCTGTCGCCTACAACTAGTGGTGGAATCCCAGATTGTAGAGTGAGACGCTTCCGAGCGTATGAGAAAAACGCTTTTGGGTTGCTGGTGTCGAAGGTTCTCTCCAGAATTCTTCTTTGCCTGAGAGTGGCCCGAGAGAGTTTCTTGGCAAGAGCTCTGTGAGAGTCCGCTTGGACACAACCAGTGAGGCTTGCGGAGGCCCCACTGATGAATTTGTCCATTGATGAGGAGCGAGGAAGGGACCTCGGTGTGAAGAGCGAGAGGAGATACGAAAGGTATCCGTGAAACTTCACATATTGCTCATCAACTGATTCGCAATCAGAGAAGAATTGACGCCAGTTTGTCAGGGAGAGATTTTGAGCATTTATGTCGAAATCAGTCCTTTTGAAATTGAGTTCGCCTGACTTAGAACCGGCAGCAGGATCGCAGCTGGAGGAGAGCTTGTACACAAAGCGGAGTGCCAAGTGGTCACTGATGATAGGTCCAGGAAGAACTGAAGTCGATTCCATGAGATGCGGCGTCTTGGTTAAGAGGAGGTCAAGAATATTTCCGCTGCAGGGGCGGGTGGGCGTCGAGATCAGTTGGGTCAGCCCAGAGGCCAGACAAAACGAGAGGAAAAGATGATCCTTGCTGTTTGGTGACCCAGAGAGCGTGGGAGTAGCCCAGTTGATGTTCGGGAGATTGAAGTCACCTAACAGTATAACTGGAGTGTGAGTGTCACACAGAGCAGACAGAATTTCACACAAGTGAAACATTCGCTGATTTAGCTGCTCTGTTGTGCCGGTAGGAGGGAAATAGGCAGAGATAAAACGGCAGTGATCGACCGAGTTCGGAAGAATGTCAGCAGCCACCATTTCAATTTGATGAGCGTTCTCGAATTCCACGTTAATTGGGTGTAGGTGATTTTTGATCAGGAGACACACGCCGCCTCCTAGTGTGTCTCTATCACGACGAAAGATGTCGAAAAGGCCATTGCAAGAGATTTCTGCAGAGGATATAGAGTCATTGGCCCAGGTTTCGCATATGGCTACTACATCCAGGTCATTTTGTATGCTATACAGGCGAATGTTGTCGCAGGCCTGGGGTTTGCAGATCGAGGCTGCATTGAAGGAGAGGATGTTTAGTGCCGGTCGGGGGTCAGTCTTTGAGGGAACAGGAGCAGCCTGAGGAGCTAGTCAGGATCTTGGGACGGCGAAATTCTCAAGGATGTCCAATTTACTGAGATTCCCATTGTACTCTCGGACAACGGTTCCGGGATTCCACATCTCCTCTCTGTACATCAGTTCAACATCGGCATCAGGCACCTCAATCAGGAAGGAGCTATAGTGATCATATTTAGGTCGTACTTTCTGGATGTTCGCCGGGGAGATATGCTGTGAGATGCCGATGCAATCCCACAGGGGTGAGGGAAGGGTCCAGACCGGAGACAAACATCTTCACGTTGCAGATGCGAAGCTTTTGTCTCGGAAGAGTAGCAGGACTGGATTCTCCCTAGCACCAAATGCAATGCTCAAAAGAAACTCAAAGACACGGATCCAATAATGTAAAGTCGATAAACCGAAACCGTAACTCTCGATAATGTCAGGGGGTAACTCTCCGCGCGCTCTCTGCGCCGGAGTAGCCTTACATATATAGCACACTTGCGTGGAGTCAGTACCGGTGATGGCATTTATCACCTTGACATTCGCCATCGTGAACCCCAATTTGTGCCATACATATATCTCGTACCCCTCCACAATGAATTTGCTCGGCCTCAAAGCCGCTATCTGTGATTCGACGAGATCGGTTTCAGACTTGATTCGCGAAGTGGTTCCTTTCTCGAAGATGAACTTAATGGGACGGCAATACTGAGTGGATTCTGGCACCGGATTCCGCCAACCGATTCTCTGCGAGTTGAGTGAGCTTATTTCGAGTGGCACGGAAGAGAACATGAACAAAGAATCGTCCCTCGCAAAAGAATCGCTGAAACGTTGTATGTAGATGCTCTGGCTGCCGCTTCCATCACAACCCCCCTTGCTGGTCAATACGAACTGCGTCTGTCCGTCCTCCAGAAGCTGCTTGAAATCTGACGTCTGAACCGCAAAAAGTCTTCGAGGAGTCAGATCTAGGAGATCTTGCAGCCGTATTGCAGCTCGTGTCTCGGTTATGAGGAGCGATTCCCTCGGAGGCAGACAGGTTTTCTTCGCTTGCTGCAGACGCTGATAAGATGGGTAAAGGTCGTGTCCCGCAGACAAGGCTCTTTGTCTCAGCGATTCATATCCGTAGCACCTCAGCCTACACTCAAGGAAAAGATCCAGAGCTCCCTCAGCTTTGAGCGGAGTGTTCTGGAATGGATCCGGAGCCGGAGAAGTAGCGGTCGGCTCACAGAGAATCTTCTTCACGGTTCTTGAAGCTTGACAATTTCCGGATGCATGTAGAGCGAGTTGACTCGCGTGGAGAAGCTCCTCGGTGTCCTTAAAAAGCAAGCGAGCGATATTTCTCCTCTTCGTTTTGTCACTGGACCCCACGAAACTCTTCTCTGGTCGACCAGATCGAGGCCTCGAGGGTCGTGGCTGCCTTCGAATGAACTCCACATGGAACTTTAAGTCATCACCGTCCAAATACGCCGCGGCTGCGGAATGGTTCAGGAAAGTGGAGTGACTCTGACGAAGCTCTTCGCTTTTCTGACGTAAGCCTGCAAGACGCCGGCTCAACGTGCTGCGCAAGGCGGACTTGTTCACGACATCAGCGGCATGAATTGGGGGTGCGATGCGTGAAATGATCCACTCAGTCAGCTTCTCCAGCTCATCTCTCCCGCGGATCTAGACCCCAAAAGCGAACAAGCTTCTCTTCGGAATGGAGATCGTGATGTCTGGAAACCATGAATCATCTGGAGGTTTGTTCTTGGTCTTGTTCACAGGGAATTCAAGGGCATATTGTACTGGGGCAGAGATAAAGAGAGGCGGAGACGGTTTCTCGGAGTCCAGAGGCTCCGATTGAGCAGTGTTTTGGCAAGAATGAGTCATTCCCGTGCACAGCGGAGCAGACGTACCTACATATACGTATATGCAAAATCAGATTGGGAGGAGATACATGAATTCTGCAAAAGTCACTTGTTCTCTCCTCTTCCATGGCTCTGAACAATTGATTCTCAGAGGGAAAAGTCTTCCAAAGTGGTTGGAAATCGGGCTTGAGCTAACAAATCTTGGATCGACTATCGAGTCGAGGGATTCAACGAGAATATCGCGATCAACGGTTCCGTGGAGCCGAGGAACATTCAGAATTTCGGAGAGGAGCGCGGTGTGCGACGGCCCCCGGCGCTCTCTTCCGACGAATGTGACACCGGTATCAATGACACAAACACAAACGCTCTCATTCGGAAAGAATCTTGAACAAGTTTCATGGATTCTTCGCTAAACAATAGAAATATCGCTCGGAAAAGAACGTCTAACCAATAAGTGGAGGTGGAGATGTTTTATGGTTTGGAATTCTCAGCCAGCGCCTCTCCAGACCGGTCAGAGAAGAATCGGAGCGGAAATTCCTTCGTGGTGGCCTCATCCCCGCCTAACAGAAAATGGGTTGAACCAGAACCTACGAATTCAGCATTTCTGATGTCAGCTTCGATGATTTTTTCTTCAAAAACCAGGGAAGACCGGGTGACAATTTTTTTCCTGAGTATAATTTTTTCAAGGTCTGATATGTCCCCCAATGAGTCAATATCTGGGCGGGAAAGGGTGGGAAGTACTTTCCAAGAGTCACCAATTTTGATGAATTTTGGGGCTTGGAGGTGTTCTCTGATTCCTCGGCTCGGCAGGTGCGAAACTGTTAGGAATCCGTGAGGATCCTGAGCATAGGCTCACTGAGAAGGGTACTCAGTCGGCAGGAGTCCACTGTTTGCAGTTTAGAGTTTGTTTCGGCACAATGTTCTGATGATCTCCGAGGGTCGAGGGCTGGCAGGGAAGATACTCAGGAATGAGGACGCAAGGGATGCGTGTGACAGAAGAATCTGTGTTTGATGTTCATTTGAATGCTGCTTATATACCGTCGGGACTCCATAGGCCAGTAAAGTGAAAAAAAGAGGAGTTCCCCAGAAAAAGGTGATCAGCCTTTTTCGGTGACAATTGATCAGAGTTTTTGGCTCGTATACTGAAGTGTCATGAACACTGACTTCTGAAAATTTTTAAGACAGTAATGGAAACGCCTTTGTTCACAGAAGAAAGGCAATTTCCTAACATTTTCTCCCTTACTGCGGAAAGTTTTCGAGGAAGTGTCCAAAAATCGATCATAGCACCCCTGTTACACATATATACGGTCAGTTTTTCTCCAGTGGGTATCCGGTTTTCTTCGTTGAGCAATAGCCATGTCTGAGCAGTCTCTGTCTCCCTCTGGAAGCTGTGACACTTGGGATCTTTCTCCCAGGAACGAGCTTGGAACCGAGGCGTTGAATGACGATCAAAACGCTGGTGCTGCTACTTGTCCGATCGTGATTCGAGATAAGCTTGTTCAACCGTCTGCTCAGGTTGTGGGTCATCGGAAACGGCGATCCAGGAATGGCTTCATTCAATATGCACTCATGGTTCAGCGTAGGGATCGGCTTCGTTTTCAACAAGCCATCGATGTTGCTGGACTCATCTGGCCAGACATGGATGCTGAAGCTCGTCGCCCGTATCGTGAGCAGGCTCTTCGATAGCGTTCGCCTCCCAGGCCTTGTAACCGCCCGGAGTGTGTTGCACGTAGGGAGCAAATGAAGAGGTCAATCTCTGAGCTTTCTTCTAGCCTGGAAAAAACAGACTTAATAAATTCATTGTCTACAATTGGTATATAAGGGGTGCTCCTTCCATTGAGTAGGTGTAGACAACGAGTCTCGAAACCAAAGGGTTTCAAGAGACAAGGACCACCATGGCAAAGGTTGCCAAAACGGATGCGAGCCATCTAGGATTTTCCTTTTTTTTTTGCGTGGATCATGGTCTCCCCACCACCGGCCCTAACCTCACGTTTCGGTCAGCGCTCCAAGAGCATAAGATACGGACCGAGGCCGAGACGGGACTCAATCGAATTGAGACAAATGGAATTGGGAATGCTGTCGGTAAGCAAAGCTCCTTTGTGTTATCCGTATGTGTCATTCCAGATGATACTTGATATCTGATGCCTGATCTCAATGAATTAGAGAAAAGCATGAGGGAGGGCCCGTCCAAGGAAATGGACGTAAAGAGATATCGGGCCGACCGCATTGTGGGCGGTTTCCTTCTCCACTCCAAATCCGAACCGTTATGCCTGTATTGGGAAGCTTCGCCCCTCCCCCCGAGTACAAGGGTACTCGTTTCCCTGGTCCCACTACGGTGGGACAACGCATGGAACGAGAGAAGGGGCGTAGAGGTCTGCGGAGGCAGACCCATTTTTAAAATTCTGAAAGTCCTATGGTAAGATCAAAAAATTGTTGAAGCGTAAATGTGCCTTTACTGTTAGAGTTCCTCATCCTCCAATCCGTTTAGTGGCCTACCTCTCAATTCGATCTCTTGGTAGCCCATGCGTTTCAGCCTCATAGCTAGAAAGTAGATCACTCCGCTTGAAGCAGTAATGATTGAGCATAGAAATCCAGTTGAAAACCACCACTTGGGGTCTCCGTCTGAAGGCACCGGCGTTGGTGTCGGCGCTCTTGAGGTGCTTGGCATTCCCGTGGTAGGCCGACCGGTGGGAGTTTCCGCTGTTGATGCGGTTGTCGAGGATGTTGGAACAGGCGTGGTGCTGGGAGCTGATGTCGTTTTGGTGTGGAGCCACCGACTATATGCGTCCCAGAGAGAAAGTCCGCCAATTACCCTGTCGGGTGTGATGCAAACCATCCTGGGCGATAAGTGCAGAGTGCAGGCTGCCTCAGTCTCGAAATAAGTGGACATGAAATTTCCGCTGTCTGTCTGCTCGATTCCACTAGTACGACGTCTCTGTTGGCAGGCCTTGTCGAAGTCTCGGGTGTACTCGAAGAAGGCCTCGGAGCCTTTTACGGTGATGATCACCAAGAGTACCTTGATTATGGTGTTCATATTGCTAGTGAGCAGAAATACCAATGAGACCTTTAAGCTTTTGAAAGGTAGCTTTCGTTAAGGCCTTGGTGAAAATGTGTGCGAGCTGATCTTGGGTCGGAACAAGATCTCTTATGAACAGATAACGAACTGAAATATGCTTGGTTCGTTGACGACATTGGTTTTGACTCACCAATGAAATCGTTGCTTGGTTGTCAATCAGAAGCGTCTTGGTGTGGCTGTGGCCAATTTCCTCTGTGATTTGTTCGAAATACAGCATGAGCTGTATGGATGAGTGTTGTGTCTGTCGAGTGAAAACACTAGATTTCCGGGAGCCGATCACCGCACATCACATCGCGATGTGTCACCATTGGTGACTACTGGCAGACTGACTTTATTCTAGAAAAATGCAGCGCGCGAGGATCTCTCTGTCCGCGAGCTAGCATAGGCATGGCCACGGGTGACACTCGAGCCCTAGGGTGTCTGATGTCACTACCATTTCCGTGAGCTACACGACATCTTCCCCCTCGACAAGTTATTCTCTCTTTCGATTACAAATCGTCACTCGACTGATTTAAATCTCGGAAACCACCCGCTGCCAACTTTTCATGATCCAATCTGCCAACATCGGTAGATGGCCCCGCCGTGGGGTTTGGGTCTCCAGTACAGGCGGCCGGCTCATTCGTCGACGAGGCTGGTTTATCTTGCGGACGGAGTTCGGCTCGCATCTGGGGAGTGAGGAACAAAGAATCCTCAACCTCGAGCTGGTTTCCGTAGCGCGGTGCTTTGATGGTGGACCAGTCCATCCGACTAAAACCCTGGTGATCCCGTATGTTCGTGTTTTTGCTTCCGGGGGAGAACAACTTCTTAGTCGGAGTGACTAGCAGGAACTCGGGCATCTCCGAAAACTTGAAGGTCTTGTCGTCAAGCATCACTTTCGGGGGAATGACTTTGGTTTCTATAGAAGCCGCCTTGGTTCCTGTGAGCTGCTCTTCTACCGATGCGTTCAGACAGAGCGTCTTCACGAAATCTTTCCCGTCTGACATCCAGTCGGTGTTTAATTCCTCTTCTGAGGCGATGGTCTCCGGTTTCGTGGTTTTGTCCGTTTGGAACTTCTTCGCAAACTGCTCTGTCAGTTCATCCACGTTGGTGTTTCCACTTGGTTGGAGCGGGAGGTTGAACACGAGATCGAGTTCATCGTCGATATCGTTGGCTGGATTGTCCGATGAATACATTCTCGGCTTGAGCTGATCCGCGTGTCTAATATGGGTGGAATCTCCTACTAACACTTTGTATCTAGCGTGGCGCTCGCTGCCCGTCACACGACCCGGATTCCAACTAACTGTATTACCTCTGTACATACGAACGTTAACCGCATCATTAAGTGAGAATGTCTTTTCGAGAACTCTATTCCGTCGATTGTAGTCTTGCTTCATTCTTTTTTGGTAGTTCTTCCGGACCATATTGATTTCTGCTGTCTTTTCGTTTCTCGCTTCTCCTTTATGAGTCGAGAGAGCGCATCTGCTTCACCAAAACTTGTAGTGTTCTTGAACCGTAGCGTGAAATCGTATCCAGCGAGGATCAACGCCCAACGCTGTAAGCGATTTGCGCTGAATCCTGGTAGGCCCCCGTCCACTTTGAAGACGGACAACAAGGGCTTGTGATCTGTGTTGAGAATGAAGTGGCGGCCATAAATATATTTATGGAACTTTTTTCACTGCAAACACCAGAGCTAGCGCTTCCTTCTCGATTTGCCCGTAACGTTTCTCGGTCTCAGTGAGAACCTTGTTCACGTGCATTATCGCCTTCTTGGAGCCATCGGGGAAAGTATGCAGGAGCACTCCGCCCACCCCTGACTGCGAAGCGTCAGCTGAGACCTCCAGCGGAAGTTGGGGATCGTAGTGGGTCAATGCCAAGTCGCTCCGCAATATCTTCTTAGCTTGCTCGAAGGCTTCTTCGCATCGTTCGGTCCATACGAACTTTGACGTTTTTTCTCAGGAGTGGTGTCAGCGGTTCTTTGATTCTCTTCATGTCGGGGATGAAATTCGAGTAGAATGTTACGAGTCCAAGGAATGCTTGGACATCCTTAGCATCTTTAGGAGTTGGAAGCTCGACGATAGGACGGATTTGCGCGGGATCGGGTCTCCTCCCGTGTTCATCAATTATGAACCCGAGACACTTGATCTGCTTTTGTAGGAGGAACATTTCTCCATCCGGATACGGAATCCACCTTTTCTGGATTTTAGCCATAACCTTGAGAACCCTATCGCTGTGCTCTTTGGCTGTTCGCCCGGTCACCAAATATCGTCGAGATATATGGCTGTTCCTGGAATTCCCACAAGAGTCTCGTCCATGATCCTCTGGAAGAGACTCGGTGCAGTCTTCAGTCCGAAAGGTAATCTGGTCATCGTGAAATATCCTTTGGGCGTGTTGATCGTGATTAGATTTCGATCATCGGGGTGGACTTCAATTTGCAGATACGCTTCTGCGAGGTCGATTTTGGAGAAAAATTTTCCTCCAGCTAATCGACTGAAAATATCTTGTGCCGTCGGCAATGGGTACTTGTCGTCCTGCAGAGCGTTGTTGAGTCCTGTGGAAAAATCGGCACAAAGCCTGATTTCTCCTCCCTTCTTCCTGACGACAACCACGGGCGCAGCGAATTCCGAATTTGTGGTCGGTTTCAGTACCCCTAATTTCACGAGTCGCTCCAGCTCTTTGGAGAGAGCTGGCAGGACGGCGTAAGGCACCGATCTCGCTTTTCTGAAGATCGGCTTGGTGTTCTCCTTCAACGACAGTCTCACTTTTCCGGTCGTACACTTTCCCAATCCCTCGTTGAACACAGCTGGGAACTTCTGTTGAATCTCTTTCTTCAGATCTTCTTCTAATTTGGTCATTCGCTGGAGTTTCGTCGTTTGCTCTCGGTTCTCCATCTTCAGTGCGCCTTTTCTCGTCGGAAGAGGGACCACTTCTCCGACACAATTTTTCTTCACTGTTTCGATCGGGGTGTCGAATTTTTTTGATGTTTGTGCTAAGACCTTCATCAACTCTCGGTCCTTTACTAACCAGTCGCGACCGAGGAGAGCACATTTATCCGTGACGTAGCAGCACGCCGGGAACTCCTGCCCATTCATTCTGGCTCTCACATTGAGTTTCCCATGCGTAAGTAAGGGACCTCCACTTACGGTTGTCAGTGTTATCGACGAAGGCTCCAACCCCGGAGAGCCTAGCTTTTTCCATAAGGACATGGGGATCAAGGTGACGGCAGCCCCGGTGTCGACCGTCAAGGTTGCTGGCATGTTATCGATCATGACCTTCCTCACGATCTCTGGGTTTTGTTTATCTGCCTCTATCCGATTCACTCTTCTGTTCGGATTTGAATTTGGTGTTTTCTTCCCCGACAGTCTACACATAATAGCCAAATGACCGGTTTTAGGCGCAGTTGTGACATTTGGCTTCGCGGAAACGACAATCATTTTGATTGTGGTTCGATCTCCCACAGCGGTAACATTTGACGTTGTTCGCTGGGCGGACGGCCGCGGAAGATTTGCTTGGAGTCTTTGCATGAATTTCATTAATCATGCTATCACCAGACTTTCTGGTAGCCAGCAGGGAACGCTTTGACTCTAGGAATTTCTGAAGTTCGTAGTGCAGGCTTCTCAGATTCGTGTCTGGCTGTTCGTCCATTTTCCTGATCGCTCGTTGCCTTAACGCCGCGTCCTCTGGATCATTCAGAGCAGAGATGAAAATGAAACACTTCAGATGTTCCGTTGTGAAGGTATTTGCGTCCATTTCAGCCCTCTCGAATCTAGTATTGACGATGCCCAACAGATCCGTGAGTGTCCTGCCCTCTCGTTGCGTTTGGAAGAAATCCATGCGACGCGAGAAAAGCGATACTGTGGGCTTGAACAAGAACCGCAGGACCTGCTGGGTCTGCTTTAAGGGAACTTCATAGATATCGGTGGGCAGCATGTACGTTCGGAACTGTGAATGTTCACTATCGCCTAATTTGTTGATAATGATGGCCTGTTTTTCAGCCTCAGACAGGTGGACGCCATCCCTTTGGATGACTTTCCCCCATCGGTCAATCCAGTTGTCGAAGTACTCGTTCGCTTCTTCGTTATGGCGGAAGACGGGAATCAGTCGGTTCAGATTCGCCTTTACCTCAGTTTTTAGTCTCTCGTCGAGGCTCGCTGTTTCCGTCATTTTGAAGTTTCTTCTAGTCCTAGGGGTGACACTGAAGAGATCGTCTCTCACACGTTTTCCTCCAGATAGTTTCTTGTTTGGATGAGCTCTGTCCGAGTTTCGGACTCCGAACAACTTTCAGTCACTTTTTCCGGGATTTCGAAGATGCCGTTTGATCACTAGGAGTCCCGCACGAATATCGATTCGGCAGTGTCGGAACCAGATGTTGTGTCTGTCGAGTGAAAACACTAGATTTCCGGGAGCCGATGTGTCACCATTGGTGACTACTGGCAGACTGACTTTATTCTAGAAAAATGCAGCGCGCGAGGATCTCTCTGTCCGCGAGCTAGCATAGGCATGGCCACGGGTGACACTCGAGCCCTAGGGTGTCTGATGTCACTACCATTTCCGTGAGCTACACGACAATGAGTTTGCTGCGATAAGTTCGCTCTCGCAGCTCGAAAGGCAAAGGGTCCTTTGTAACTGACTGCCCCAAATGACGGGTCCAGAGTCAGTCATCACAAGAGAGCCAAAGACGTTTTTTCTGGTGATTGGACAACTAGCGTAATCTGCATCGCTGTAATAGCGGTATCCCGTGAAATCGGAACTCTTGTAAACTATTCCATAGTTTGCTGTTCCTTTTAGGTAGCGAAGGACTCTCATTCCTTCAGACCATCTCTTCTTTGTTGGATGCTCTAAGAAGCGCGATAGATAACCAACGATAAATGAGATGTCCGGTCTGGTACCTATTTGCAGACACATGAGACTTCCGATGAGTTCTCGATAGGGTATATCCTCGAGTTCCTCAGTCCCATCGAGGGAGTATATGTCTCTGTCAGCTGGTGTTGAACAGGGCTTGCAATTCGTCATATCGAAACGTTTTGAGAATATCAAGGGTGTAGCGTTCTTGACGCATGGCCACGCTCATGTCATTCGTTCTGTGAATTTGTATTCAGAGAAAGTGATCAAGCGGTTTATACGTAATCTCGAGATGCTGTTTTAATTTAATCATGAAATCGAGTATTGATTTCTCCGTACGTCCTGCCAGAATTGCATCATCGACGTATGAGCATACGATTAGTCGGTCCTCATTGTCGCCGTGAAAAACACATGGTTCGGCGAGACATTGTCTGAGTCCTAGACCAAGGAGTACAGATTTGATCTTCATATGGAAGCATCGGGGGGCCTGACGACTCCCGTAAAGAGCCTTGTTAAGTCTACATACTCGCGGAGTTTCATCATGGAAGCCCTCCGGTTGGTCCATATATAATTCTTCCTCAATTTCCGCGGATAAGAAAACGGAAGCAACATCGAACTGGAAGAGTTCGAGTTTCTCTTTTGCGGCAATGTTCAGAACGAGTCTGATGGACTCGAAGCGGGACACAGGACTGAATAGTTCCTTATAATCGACGCCAGCTTTTTGAGCGTACCCTTTCAAAACGATTCTCGATTTGTATCTTTCGATCTTTCCCTCAGCATTTCGTTTTATCTTGAAAACCCACCGACAGCCTGAACTTCGGCGTCCAGGTGGTAATGTGGTCAGAGTCCACACGTTTAAGGCCTTCATGCTGTTCATTTCGGCCTCCATGGCTTCTAGCCATTCCTGACGTTGTTCAGAATTTATAGCTTCTTCATATGAGTTTGGTTCTTTTATCTGGTTTGAATCGCTAATATTCGCTATGGCAACATTAGCTGGATGCCTCGCTTCAAATCTATTGTTTCTTTTTATACGAGGTCTCAATGAAGCTAGACGTTCAGGATTGAGTTCGTACTGTCTCCTAGTTCTTCTCCTAGTACTAACTTGGCCGTCTCCACTCAGGAGCATTGGGAGAGAGTCGGTTTCGTTCGTGCGCGAACCGCTCGCCTGTGGTGGTTCGGCTGGTGTTTTGGTCGCTTTCTTCTATTTGGTCAGTCGTCTCCTGCTGGTCGCTTGGTCCAGGCTGCTCCGCTGCTTGGTCACTTGTTTCACTGGTTGAAACATTTTCTGGATTCTCTGGTGGCGCTGGTTGAGTTACACCATCTTCATTTTCATCTTGCGCACTGCCACTGTTCAGTGGACTTTTCTTCGGGAATATGACATCCTTGGTTGTCACCACAATTTTTCTCCCAGGTGACCAGACTCCGTTGCCTGCGACTCCCGTGCCCAGACCCACGAGAAATCCAGGAATTCCCCGGGGGTCTAGTTTCTTTCTGGTTGGTTCCAAGTTTACATACGTGCATGGGGTTCCAAATGGTCTGAATCTTTCAAAGTAAGGCTTCTTCCCGTAGAATATCTCATAGGCTGATTGATTTCTTCACGGCATTCAGAACATTTGCACTGTAGCTGATTGCCTCTGGCCATAATGCTTTGGGTAATTTAGAATCTATGGTTCTGGCAAGTTCAACCAAGGCTCGATTACTGCGTTCTGCCATACCGTTCTGAGCGGAAGTTCTTGGGTTAGAAGCCGTTTGGTCAGCTCCGATATCAGTGAGAATTTTGGACACAGTAGCGTTGAAGAACTCACTTCCGTTGTCCGTATGTAGCCGGTCGATGTCGCGTTGGAACTTGTTTCGGAACCATCGAGTGTATTGTCAGATGGCTTCTGCTGCTTGCTCCTTTGTCTTAAGGAAGTACACTCGTTGGAAACGACTGAAGTCGTCTGTCAGGCACATGAAGTGATTGATGCCGGTCAGAGATCGTGGGGCTGGCGAGCATAGGTCGCCATGGATGAATCCTGGTCTTTTGGCTCTGCAGTCCGCATCCGTTTGGGTCGGTAGGTGCTCCGATGCTGTTTTCCTTGTTGACATGATTCACAGTTGGAGAAGTCATCTCCGTATTCGATTCCCTCACGGTCCAGGGTTTCCTTGATTTTTCGTTTATTTAAGTGCGCTAGAGCGTCGTGAGCGGCTTCCAAGCTTACCATGGCCTTAGTACTATAGCTTACAGTCTGCAGACATTTTGGCTCACTTTTGTCGATGTTGAGGACGTATAGTCCTTCCTTACATTCGGCTATCGCTCCTCCTTGACCGGTGGAGATGAGGGTCCTCTCAGGGTTCATCGTGACTTTGTAGCAACCTTCCGTCAACTTGCTGACGGAGATAAGGTTCGTATTCATTTCCGGAACATATAAGGCGTCACAGAGTTTGATGATCACACACCTGTTTCCTCGGTGAACAGACAGCAAGGCGTCACCATACCCTTGAGCCGTAAGGGTATCGAGCTGCCGGAGTCGACAACAAATTGCACCTGTGTGGTTTTTGCACTTCCCTTTTCTTCTGTTCAGTCTCCATTCGTGAGGAAGACTTTGGCCACGTGCGCCTCCGGTTTACCTTTGGTTTTTCGCGGAGGACTTTTCTTTGTACAGAACCTTGAGGAATGTCCCACTCCATTACCTGTCCAACAGCGTAACTCCGTGGTGCGGGAGTAAGACTGCATTTTCCGCGTGTTCGTATTCTGTCGCTGGTATTGTTGCCTCATGGGTCGACGTCTTCTTTTGGTAAGGCTTGTCCTGGCCATGAGCGCAGTTACATCGTTGATGTCACCGCTCTCGTTTTTCAGACGAGCGGCCTCGCTCCTGATGAGGCTAAGCGGAGTCTCTAGGGTCTTGTCTTCGGAGGATCTAGTGGTCCAAGCTTGCTTAAATGAGGACCACGAGCTTGGCAAGGCACTCACCATCTTGGAGATTGGAACTTGTGGGTCCAATACCAAGCCGACCTCAACGAGCCCGTAGGTTGACCTCTGGTACCTCATGATGTTCTCAGTGACGCTTTGAGCCTCACTGTACTCGTAGTTGAGCCGTACATCGAGAGCCTGCTCCTTGAAGATTCCATCTAGTCGATTGAAATGTTTCTTGATAGTTTCCCACATAATTACAGCATTCTCCGTAGAACAGCTCGAGGATGATATTCGGATGAACGATGTTGAAGAAGACGGTCCTGGCGTTGCGATTTCCGGTATCATACTTTGCAAGTATAACTGGATCCTTGTCCGGCTTGATCTCTTCGTTCACTACCTGCCACGCGTAGGTTTCCGCTTGGAGGAGTCCGGGAGCCAATGTTTTCCAAGTGAGGTAGTTTTTGCCATCCTCCCGGGGGACCATGGCAGGGTTGAAGCGGATCTTCGGAGTATCGCTTCCATCGACGTTCAGCGTGATCGCGGTGTCGCGCTGCATCATTCAAGAGTATTACAGACCTCTCGACTCACCTCGGTGATGATGAACTCGACTGTGGAGTTTCCTGTAGAGCTCACTCGTGCTGATAACGAATGTTAGGAATCCGTGAGGATCCTGAGCATAGGCTCACTGAGAAGGGTGCTCAGTCGGCAGGAGTCCACTGTTTGCAGTTTAGAGTTTGTTTCGGCACAATGTTCTGATGATCTCCGAGGGTCGAGGGCTGGCAGGGAAGATACTCAGGAATGAGGACGCAAGGGATGCGTGTGACAGAAGAATCTGTGTTTGATGTTTATTTGAATGCTGCTTATATACCGTTTGGACTCCATAGGCCAGTAAAGTGAAAAAAAGAGGAGTTCCCCAGAAAAAAGGTGATCAGCCTTTTTTTGTGACAATCGATCAGAGTTTTTGGCTCGTATACTGAAGTGTCATAAACACTGACTTCTGAAAACTTTCAAGATAGTCATGGAAACGGGAAAATCCATGGAAAATGGCAATTTCCTGACAGAAACCAGCTGACGGGGTCCGAACCGGTCTCAAACGCGAGACCCGGACCGGAGGTGTTTTGGGAAAATCCATTGAGCCGCCTCGGAACTGTATGAGTGTATTCATTTCCGAGCTTTATCAATTGGAGAAAGAAATATCAGATCGCACCTCCAATCAAATCTTGACTTTGACAGCTCCGCGCTCTCTCCCGATAGCGGCGTATACTGAAAGACCTATGGCTTTCTGACTTCCAGACTTCGGTGAATATTTTAAGCTATCACTGGAGATCGAAAGCCGGAAAAGATTTTTCCACCCAAAATGTGATTAGGCCCCACTGTGCGTCGAGTTGGATTTCGCCGACCTCTTAGCGATGAAGTTCTGTCCCCTGGTCTCATGCGAGGTCGAACGAAGCTTTTCCAGATACAAGGCGATTTTCAGGGAGTATCGGCAATCCTTCAGCTTCGAGAACCCACGTTATTCTGGCCTGCAACCAAGAAAGTTGACCAGGGAACGCATTGGTAATGAAATAAATCATCTGTTTTCCTGCATATTTTCGTGCACATTTTCGTGCATGTGTCTCGTTTTTTCGTGCATGTGTCTCGTTTTTTCGTGCATGGGATGCACAGCCCTACTCGTCACCATTTGAAGTGGATCGAGAGACTGGAAGAGATGTTGGAGAACTCTGAGGAGGTGAAAGATTGGTTTCTTGAGGCCAGACATAAGGAGAGCGATGAGACTCGAGACTCGTTCGCTCCTTCGTCTAGCGGACATTAAGCATCTCATTGAGGGTGCCGAGAAAGAGGGGGAGAAGCCCGAGAAGACCCTTGAAAGAATCAAGGCTGTTTTAAGAAGATCGAGAGGACGCTATGCCGGATGTTGGGTGTTAGAATGAAGTTTTTCCTTTGAATTAACCCGCCACGTCATCTCTTTCCTCCTCCCTTTACCTACAGCGTCAGGTCTGATTCACCCTCGCCTGTCTCACTCAGGCGTGGGTACGTACTATTTCTGGGATGAGAATGACCTTGATTTACTGGTTGCGTTTTCACGTCGTGTTAGTTCGGTACTAGCGGTTGGTTTATTGAATTAGAGCTTTCATCTTCTTGCTGATTAGAAGAAATTGTTGAAAATAGAGAAACATAGATAGCGATGCCTCCGAGTCACCCCGCGAGGACGCATCTTCAATCTCTGGAAGACCGCTCAAACATTCGCCTCGAACCACCGGTCATCGGGACGGAATCATCCGAAATGGATTGAGCCGTCTTCAAGGGAAGCTAGCTAGAAGTCAGCCGATCTCGGATTCTCATATCTAACTACATCTGGGTCTCATTGGACCCCGGTTTGCGAAACAGTACGGAGTTGAGAATCAGAGCGGCTCCGCATACGCTTGCGCACGACCACAAGTGCCGACAAAGCGCTCGGCTCAAGAGAGCCCAGCGTTTAATTATGGGGACCCATAGTGTACGGGGGTGTGCTCATCAATCAAGTAGAAGGGGTGCCGGATCGGCGCCCCAACATGGGTTCCCCTCTCTCATAGACAATAGTATAAGAAACAACCTTTCAATCAATAAACACACTGTCTTGTGGAAACTCTACCCGAGTGCTTCTTCGATTCTTCACGAGTGTGGTGGCTGAGCTTCGGATTCGCCTTGGTGACGCTGAGCGACAGCGGAGACGACCCTACTGCCTTCTACCCTATCTCACCAACCAATCTTGTGTGCCAGTACAAGCTTTCCAATTCCCTGATTATCACGTTATCACCACTTTACTCGTTCATCAAGGTGGAAAGAGTTCAGCAAAACTATCATACTCGCCTACGGTCGGGTAAGTTCCCAGTAGGAAGAATCTAGAAACCGCAACAGTGTCATCAATACCGCAGTATTTTGTCGATGAATAGCTCGATCGATAGCGACGGCTACTTTGTATCGGAGGACTCATTCAATCCAGTTTCCAATCTTAGTAATACAACCGCACTATCAACCGAATCCATAATGCTTAGAGGTGAATCCACCAACACCCAAGCATCGAAGATGCCGAATTTCTCGGCCTTCAAACTCGAATCATCTGGTAAAAACTATCAAGTGTGGAAGAAAATCATGAATGTTCTGCTGTCCCAGGAGACAGACTGCTGGGACGTCGTCTGTGGGCGAATTCCCATAGCAGACAACCGTTTCGAAAAAGCCAATACCACAGCGAGAGGAATCATTCTGAACTCCCTCGATTTCACTCTCATGATGCTAAAATTCCCACTTGATGTTTCGACCATGACTGCAGCCGATGTTTACAATGATATCGTAAGAGAATTCGAAACAATGAATGGCACACGATTGAACGCTGCCATGAGTAAAATATTCCAATTCCAATTCGATTCTACAAAAACCCCGCAAAACAATGTCAATAGCTTCCGAAAACTCCAGCAAGAGGTGATCTCACTTGGAGGCACCCTTGATCCGGACATGCTCATTTCTCGCCTACTAGAAGCCCTCCCAATGTCGTAGCAATCATTCAAGCAAGGTTGGACGGTGACGCCGAAGGAATCCCAAACTCTAACGAATCTCTACGACTTGATAGAGGTCGAGCAGACTCGGTTATCCACCGAAGCGAGATCCAATCACTCATCTTCAAGTCAGCAAGCATTCCTCTCTCAATCAAGAACCCAACCCCGTTCAACGCACAATGGGGCTCTAACTCCAATTGGAGGAACTCCCACAATTCGACAAACTTCCAGCGTCCCAATAATTCGAATATCTATTACTCCTACCACCCTCCCTCAGTTCAAAACAACCCCAACAATTTTAGACCCCGCTTCAATGGCCACTCATATAGACCCCAAAGTAATCAAACTCAATACAATCAAAGGCCTCAATATCCATCTCGTAATAATTATCAACAAACGAATGGACAAAATTCAAGATCTAATCAACGATACCCAAACAGCAGTCGCAGAAAGGGTCTGGCCGAATAAGGGGTGATTTCGGCCTCTTCCGGAAATTCGAATGGAATTTCTTCCATGTGATGAAGCTACCCAAGGGACTTGTTTTCCGAGGGGCAGAAATCCGGATCAAACGGCGGTCGTACCGCCGATGCGGGAAAGGAGGAAAATAACCGCCACTTTTGAAAATTAAGTCCTCGAGAACGGTGGTAGATGTTGAGATGCGATTTGTTGCCTCGGAACACTGAACTCAATAGCGACATCTCACGATACGAAACTCGGCGAAATCCCCCCTGGAAGGCATTTTCCTGAAAGAAGATGAAGCTTCTTCCCGGCCGGCGACACCGGCGGATACATTTCCGGGTACCTCTCAGATCCGCGAAGAATCCAAAAAGAAAAATCGAACACATCGAACCACTCTGTCTTACAGAGAAAAGAAGAACACTCGGTCGACTACACCCAGAACTTTCAGTGCATATGCAGCAGTTGAAGTCCCATGTACAAGGCTCAAGCTGCCTTACACACCGGAATTCTGATATTGTTATTGCCCTGGAAAGCCTCGAAGAGGAAAAATCTCACTCAGCATTTATTCGGGAACCCTCAATATTCATCGCTGTCATCCTCGATGACTACGGCAGGCATGGATGAGTTGTCATCGAACAAATGACTTAGCAATTCGGCGGGCCTAGTGATATTCGGTTGGAATCGGGCGTACGAGAGATAGTAGATCACGGCCGCCACATGTGAACAGCAGCCGACAGTGCGGTTTCCGTTAGCGCATTCACAGCAGTATCGAAGTATCCCTGAAGCGTCATGAACGTTCGGTTTGTACTCTATGTAGCACCTGTAAGTTTTGCTCTTGATGTGGCGAGAGCGGACCTCCACTTTGAGGATGTTACTGTTCTCGATGAGAACTCTCAGGTTTATGGTGTTTTCGGGACCGAGCATCTCAGCTAGGTAGGATACAGCTTGCGAGAGCTGATATGTTCCTGTGAACAGAATCTTGAGGTCTTCGAGGGACAACTTCGGGAAATTCGGCACTGAGTCGGAGGTCACTTCGGAGAAAGGTCTCCTGACCCGATTCCAGCCATTTGCCTCGATTTCGTCGCTCAGCGTATTTTGACAATGGCGCATTCTCTCCATTTGATCCGAGATTCGATCAGCAATATCGACGTCGCTGTAAAGTCGCTTCCCGTACTTGTTGTGCAAAAAACACATATCCTCGTCAGTGATCTGATCTTCGGGAGTAGTTTGTTATCGACCTGATGGTG